>NW_027188078.1:0-47074 GCF_041381155.1 Argopecten irradians
ATTCAAAATCATAAATCCAAATATCACGTGAAAATTTTCACCTCTGTGACAATGATTAATGTAAACTTTTCTAAAACATGACGACTTTTGACAAGTACATGAAGAAACGTGAATAATGAACAATGGGTATTCGTTTGATCAAAATATATTTTCCGTAAATTCATTTTTATAATAAAATACATATAATAAAATGCATGATTGGAGCGATCATACGAAATTTAATGAAAAAATGTAATGTACATTAGTAACGTTAGAAACAAAATTGCTAACCCGAATTTGTAAAATTTCATACAAATGTAAATTCAAAAAGCAAAACATTTTTCGAACAATTTCAAACATATAAAAAGATTTTTTAGGAAACTCCCCAAAAAAAATGATTTCAGTATCTAATGAAATAAAACACATTCAAAACTTGGAAAAATCATATATTGGTACGTTCAAAAATTTTTTAATTCCGTACAATTTGAAACTTTGGGACAGTCATTTTTGTAATCTTTTGAACTTTAAATATCATTATTAATAATTTATTGACCAAAAAATTGATTCAAATACGTCAACGCTGAAAAGGTGACAAATGATTTAAATTTCTATGATCATTTATCTGAAAATACGTTCATAACATTAAAAACTAAATTTCTGAAAGTCATGAGTTTTCCTTTTTATATTTTACAAAATTTGAAATTTACCCAATTTGATCTAAAATGAATATTAAAAATTCATAAATTTGAAATTTAACCTTCAAATCTAGAAACAATTTCTAAATGCTCTACATTTACAAAAAAAATTTTAAAATAAAATTTTCATTAATTCTAAAAAGTAATAGGTTAAAGTAAAAATAATGAAATTTGTCAATTTGAATTTTTAAGTAGCTAACAAACCTTTTTTTTTGAAAACCTTGAATAAGAGAACCTAAATAAAAATACATGATTTTTGATCAACATTCGGAAATTTCAACATGTTTCAGTACATTACAATTGTTATGTATGGAATATCAACGTGCATACACATGATTTAATGTATTTGACAAAAAAAAAAAAACGTCATTTTCTTGCAACGGAACAAATTTACTTTAAAACTAAGGTGATTTCGATTTGAAATTGACCCTATATGTACTGAATAAAAACTCCGCCATTTTGAATCTTATGACCTTGAAATTGGTCATTGGACATATGTGTGAAGAATGAAAGCATGATCTTTCACATCCAATTCAAAACATTTCACCTTTGAATTTTATCATCTTTAAATTAAAATTTACGTTAAAAAATGAACGAAACGCCATATTCGGAGGTCTATATTTCCGCCATTTTAAAATTTCATGTCTTTGAAATTAAAAACCTGTACAGACAATAGGCTAAAGCTAACATTCAAAAAAAACAACATCCATTATTAAAAAAAGACGATCAAAAAAGGCCCAAAAAATAAAAAATGAAAAAAATTGCCATATTTGAGATATTAATTTCCGCCATTTTTTCAAAATATTCTTAAAACAAAAATAACGGACAAAGAATTTATTATATTAAAAATAAACAAATTGTTGACATATTTTGGGCTAAATTTTTCGCAAAATTGACATTAATAAAAAATATATGTCCCCATTTTTAATTGACGTTTGAAATGGTCATTACTTTTATTGGAATAAAATTTATCAAATCAAAATTACATACAAAGGCGCTCTTCAATGAAAAAATCAACACTGTACATACATCTCCTTTAAATGTTCGCAAAAACAAAATCTATATCTCCGCCATGTTGAATCACATGACCTTGAAATTAGTCATTATATGTGTCCGAGAACATGCTCTTTCATATCCAATCTTCAGAACATTTTTATCGGAAATATACAAAAACGGTAAAATTTACATTAAAAAATTGAACGAAATGACATTTTCGGAGGGCTATATTTTCGCCATTTCCAAATTCATGATTTTGAAATTAAAACCCTGTACAGACAATATGCCAATGTCTGTATTTACGTAAAAATCAACGCCCTACATTAAATGATAAAGGCCCTACGAGCTCACAAATTACGAGAAAAAAATAAGAAAATGAAACAAATCGCCATATTTAGAGAGCTAAATTTCCGCCATTTTTCTATATTACCCCTTGAAATTAATAAGTTTTCAAAACAAAAGTTTATACAACACAGGTACGAAAAAACAAGACTGTACATACAGTTTGAAAGGCGCTGAAACGTCTCACACAAGGACAAATATAAACTAAAATTTCGATTTTCGATGTCCTATATCTCCGCCATTTTGAATAATATGACCTTGAAATTAGTCATTTAATGTGTCTGAGAGCATGATCTTTCACATCCAATTCAAAATATTTCTCTTCGAAATTTCATGAATTAAGTTAGATTTACGTTTAAAAAAATGAACGAAACGCAATATTCGGAGAGCTATTTTTCCACCATTTTCAAATTTATGACTTTGAAATTACAAGCCTGTACAGACAATATGCCAAAGTCTACATTTACGATAAATCAACACCCTACATTAAATTACAAAGACCCTACAAGCTCACAAATTATGGAAAAAAATAAGAAAATGAAACAAATCGCCATATTCAGAGAGCTATATTTCCGCCATTTTTCTATATAACCCTTTGAAATTCAAAATTTTTGAAGACAAAAGTTCATACAACACAGGTACGAAAAAACAAGACTGTACATACAGGTTTAAAGGCGCTGAAACGCCTGCCGCAAGGACAAATATAAACTAAAATTTCGATTTTCGATGTCCTATATCTCCGCCATTTTGAATCTTATGACCTTGAACATGGTCATTTTATGTGTCTGAAAGCATGATCTTTCACATCCAATTCAAAACATTTCACCTTTGAATTTTCATGAATTACGCTAAAATTTACGTTAAAAATGAACGAAACGCCATATTCGGAGGGCTATATTTCCGCCATTTTCAAATTCATGTCTTTGAAATTAAAAAACCTGTACAGACAATAGGCTAAAGCTTTCATTTACAAAAAATCAACACTCTACATGAAATGATAATGGCCCTACAAGCTCACAAATAACGGAAGAAAAATAGGAAAATGAAACAAATTGCCATATTTGGAGAGATATATTTCCGCCATTTTTCTATATAACCCCTTTAAAATAAATAACTTTTGAAGACAAAAGTTAATACAACATAGGTATGGAAAATCAACATTGTACATACAGGTTTAAAGGCGCTGAAAACGCGTGCCGCAAGGACAAATATAAACTAAAATTTCGATTTTTGATGTCCTATATCTCCGCCATTTTGAATCTTATGACCTTGAAATTGGTCATTTTATGTGTCTGAAAGCATGCTCTTTCACATTCAATTCAAAAATTTTCACTTTGAATTTTCATGAATTACGCTAAAATTTACGTTAAAAAATGAACGAAACGCCATATTCGGAGGGCTATATTTCCGCCATTTTCAAATTCATGTCTTTGAAATTAAAAAACCTGTACAGACAATAGGCTAAAGCTTACATTTACAAAAAATCAACACCCTACATGAGATGATAAAGGCCCTACGAGCTCACAAATTAACGGAAAAAAATAAGAAAATGAAACAAATCGCCATATTCAGAGAGCTGTATTTCCGCCATTTTTCTATATAACCCCTTAAAAATAAATAACTTTTGAAGACAAAAGTTCATACAACATACGTATGAAAAATCAACACTGTACATACAGGTTTAAAGGCGCTGAAACGTCTCGTGCAAGGACAAATATAAACTAAAATTTCGATTTTCGATGTCCTATATCTCCGCCATTTTGAATCTTATGACCTTGAACTTGGTCATTTTATGTGTCTGAAAGCATGATCTTTCACATCCAATTCAAAACATTTCTCTTTGAATTTTCATGAATTACGCTAAAATTTACGTTAAAAAATGAACGAAACGCCATATTCGGAGGTCTATATTTCCGCCATTTTCAAATTCATGTCTTTGAAATTAAAAACCTGTACAGACAATAGGCTAAAGCTAACATTTACAAAAATTCAAGATTCTACATGAGATGATAAAGGCCCTACGAGCTCACAAATAACGGAAAAAAATAAGAAAATGAAACAAATTGCCATATTTGGAGAGCTATATTTTCGCCATTTTTCTATATAACCCCTTTAAAATAAATAACTTTTGAAGACAAAAGTTCATACAACATAGGTATGAAAAATCAACACTGTACATACAGGTTTAAAGGCGCTGAAACGTCTCGGGCAAGGACAAATATAAACTAAAAATTCGATTTTCGATGTCCTATATCTCCGCCATTTTGAATCTTATGACCTTGAACTTGGTCATTTTATGTGTCTGAAAGCATGATCTTTCACATCCAATTCAAAACATTTCACCTTTGAATTTTCATGAATTACGCTAAAATTTACGTTAAAAAATGAACGAAACGCCATATTCGGAGGTCTATATTTCCGCCATTTTCAAATTCATGTCTTTGAAATTAAAAACCTGTACAGACGATAGGCTAAAGCTAACATTTACAAAAAATCAACACCCTACATGAGACGATTAAGGCCCTACGAGGTCACAAACAACGGACAAAAATAAGAAAATGAAACAAATTGCCATATTTGGAGAGCTACATTTCCGCCATTTTTCTATATAACCCCTTAAAAATAAATAACTTTTGAAGACAAAAGTTCATACAACATAGGTATGAAAAATCAACACTGTACATACAGGTTTAAAGGCGCTAAAACGTCTCGGGCAAGGACAAATATAAACTAAAAATTCGATTTTTGATGTCCTATATCTCCGCCATTTTTGATCATATGACCTTGAAATTGGTCATTTTATGTTCCTGAGAGCATGATCTGTCATATGCGCTATTCAAAACTTTTCTGTGACAAATTTCGTTTTTGACCTTTGTTTGACCCCGTAGCGAACTCTTGACCTTGACATAATCTCTGATAACATGGCATGGGAAAAGCACGCGCAATGTCAAGATCTGTCTGAATAACTAAACGTGAACCATGTACAGCGTACGGTAATGAAGTAATGAGCGTTTAAACTTCGTTCCGAAAAATTTGTTTTTTACGTCTGTGACCTTGACCTTGAACCTTATCGTACAAAATCGAACTTACGTTTCAAGCTCTCATGTACATACATAACGTGTCCAAATTTGAGCGCCGTACCTTGTTCCGTTCGTGAGAAAAAGTGTTAAGATGGTTTCGTGGAAATAATAAGAATAATAATAATAACTAGATTTGATCGCGATCAAAACACGGGATTTCCACCTATGTAATGATATAAGTAATGTTAGCGAACAGACGATTGCTTGAACGAACGAACGATCTCACTCAATATTAATCAGAAAGCGTTTCTTACGAAAGTAGTCTGGTCCAACCGAAAAACAGATTTAGGGGAATCCCCTTTTGGGCACAAGATTTCATAGAGAGGTGAATATATCGGAGCCTGCTGATTGGATATATTCAGGGTACATTAGTTAATGGTTAATGTGTGGGTCGGGCAATAGATGTAGATGTAAAATTTGTAAAGAATTTTGATGTGAATTTGTTTGGTTCTGTGGTTGCAAAACTGCCGTGTATTTTCCCCAACATAGCACCGGTTTTGCTTAAACATCCGGTGTCACATGTGACAGCTCTGCCACACACATAAAAGGTTTTGAAACCTGTCAGTTATTGGGTTTGTGCATTACCTTTCTTTGATTAAATGTACGTCCTATTAATAGCTAGGTTCACGTAAGGACGGTCTCCCATACATGCGGTGTAGCTACACATGTACATGTACGTGTATTAACGCAAACATGGCGATTGTGTACATTGTTCATGTAGAACTTAAAACATCTCGAAATTAAAGTATTCAAGTTGGGTATAGGTAACAACCAGCCAAATGAAAAAAAAGACCTTCGAAACGGCCCGTGTGTAACGAAGATTGAGCCCAGGACAGAATTTTAACCCGGCCGCTGATTGGCTGGCTAATCTTGAATTTCAAAAGTAAAAATGTTTTCTGACAGGTAATTATTCCTTGATAACCATGATATGAATTTGGAAATTCAGATTGAGATTTAGGTTCAAAATATCAATTTTGATAATGAATAGGTAAAAACATTAGAATTTCAGGTTTTTTAAAAGTGCAAAAATTCTCCTTTTCTTATGAAGATCTTGGACCAATGCGGAATAACACGTACAGTTAGAGTTTTAGTATTATATACCGATTATCTCCCTTTGGCCACATGCCACATCATGTAATCACAACTCAAAATCGCTGAAAGTTCTATACCTCCGCCATTTTGAATCATATGACATTGAAATTGGTCATTTTATGTGTCTGAAAGCATGATCTTTCACATCCAATTCAAAACATTTCACCTTTGAATTTTCATGAATTACGCTAAAATTTACGTTAAAAAATGAACGAAACGCCATATTCGGAGGTCTATATTTCCGCCATTTTCAAATTCATGTCTTTGAAATTAAAAACCTGTACAGACAATAGGCTAAAGCTAACATTTACAAAAATTCAACACTCTACATGAGATGATAAAGGCCCTACGAGCTCACAAATAACGGACAAAAATAAGAAAATGAAACAAATTGCCATATTTGGAGAGCTATATTTTCGCCATTTTTCTATATAACCCCTTTAAAATAAATAACTTTTGAAGACAAAAGTTCATACAATATAGGTATGAAAAATCAACACTGTACATACAGGTTTAAAGGCGCTGAAACGTCTCGGGCAAGGACAAATATAAACTAAAAATTCGATTTTCGATGTCCTATATCTCCGCCATTTTGAATCTTATGACCTTGAACTTGGTCATTTTATGTGTCTGAAAGCATGATCTTTCACATCCAATTCAAAACATTTCACCTTTGAATTTTCATGAATTACGCTAAAATTTACGTTAAAAAATGAACGAAACGCCATATTCGGAGGTCTATATTTCCGCCATTTTCAAATTCATGTCTTTGAAATTAAAAACCTGTACAGACAATAGGCTAAAGCTAACATTTACAAAAAATCAACACCCTACATGAGACGATAAAGGCCCTACGAGCTCACAAACAACGGACAAAAATAAGAAAATGAAACAAATTGCCATATTTGGAGAGCTACATTTCCGCCATTTTTCTATATAACCCCTTAAAAATTAAAAACTTTTGAAGACAAAAGTTCATACAACATCGGTATGAAAAATCAACACTGTACATACAGGTTTAAAGGCGCTAAAACGTCTCGGGCAAGGACAAATATAAACTAAAAATTCGATTTTTGATGTCCTATATCTCCGCCATTTTTGATCATATGACCTTGAAATTGGTCATTTTATGTTCCTGAGAGCATGATCTGTCATATGCGCTATTCAAAACTTTTCTGTGACAAATTTTGTTTTTGACCTTTGTTTGACCCCGTAGCGAACTCTTGACCTTGACATAATCTCTGATAACATGGCATGGGAAAAGCACGCGCAATGTCAAGATCTGTCTGAATAACTAAACGTGAACCATGTACAGCGTACGGTAATGAAGTAATGAGCGTTTAAACTTCGTTCCGAAAAATTTGTTTTTTACGTCTGTGACCTTGACCTTGAACCTTATCGTACAAAATCGAACTTACGTTTCAAGCTCTCATGTACATACATAACGTGTCCAAATTTGAGCGCCGTACCTTGTTCCGTTCGTGAGAAAAAGTGTTAAGATGGTTTCGTGGAAATAATAAGAATAATAACTAGATTTGATCGCGATCAAAACACGGGATTTCCACCTATGTAATGATATAAGTAATGTTAGCGAACAGACGATTGCTTGAACGAACGAACGATCTCACTCAATATTAATCAGAAAGCGTTTCTTACGAAAGTAGTCTGGTCCAACCGAAAAACAGATTTAGGGGAATCCCCTTTTGGGCACAAGATTTCATAGAGAGGTGAATATATCGGAGCCTGCTGATTGGATATATTCAGGGTACATTAGTTAATGGTTAATGTGTGGGTCGGGCAATAGATGTAGATGTAAAATTTGTAAAGAATTTTGATGTGAATTTGTTTGGTTCTGTGGTTGCAAAACTGCCGTGTATTTCCCCAACATAGCACCGGTTTTGCTTAAACAGCCGGTGTCACATGTGACAGCTCTGCCACACACATAAAAGGTTTTGAAACTGTCAGTTATTGGGTTTGTGCATTACCTTTCTTTGATTAAATGTACGTCCTATTAATAGCTAGGTTCACGTAAGGACGGTTTCCCATACATGCGGTGTAGCTACACATGTACATGTACGTGTATTAACGTAAACATGGCGATTGTGTACATTGTTCATGCAGAACTTAAAACATCTCGAAATTAAAGTATTCAAGTTGGGTATAGGTAACAACCAGCCAAATGAAAAAAAAAGACCTTCGAAACGGCCCGTGTGTAACGAAGGTTGAGCCCAGGACAGAATTTTAACCCGGCCGCTGATTGGCTGGCTAATCTTGAATTTCAAAAGTAAAAATGTTTTCTGACAGGTAATTATTCCTTGATAACCATGATATGAATTTGGAAATTCAGATTGAGATTTAGGTTCAAAATATCAATTTTGATAATGAATAGGTAAAAACATTAGAATTTCAGGTTTTTTAAAAGTGCAAAAATTCTCCTTTTCTTATGAAGATCTTGGACCAATGCGGAATAACACGTACGATTAGAGTTTTAGTATTAGATACCGATTATCTCCCTTTGGCCACATGCCACATCATGTAATCACAACTCAAAATCGCTGAAAGTTCTATACCTCCGCCATTTTGAATCATATGACATTGAAATTGGTCATTTTATGTGTCTGAAAGCATGATCTTTCACATCCAATTCAAAACATTTCACCTTTGAATTTTCATGAATTACGCTAAAATTTACGTTAAAAAATGAACGAAACGCCATATTCGGAGGTCTATATTTCCGCCATTTTCAAATTCATGTCTTTGAAATTAAAAACCTGTACAGACAATAGGCTAAAGCTTACATTTACAAAAATTCAACACTCTACATGAGATGATAAAGGCCCTACGAGCTCACAAATAACGGAAAAAATAAGAAAATGAAACAAATTGCCATATTTGGAGAGCTATATTTTCGCCATTTTTCTATATAACCCCTTTAAAAATAAATAACTTTTGAAGACAAAAGTTCATACAACATAGGTATGAAAAATCAACACTGTACATACAGGTTTAAAGGCGCTGAAACGTCTCGGGCAAGGACAAATATAAACTAAAATTTCGATTTTCGATGTCCTATATCTCCGCCATTTTGAATCTTATGACCTTGAACTTGGTCATTTTATGTGTCTGAAAGCATGATCTTTCACATCCAATTCAAAACATTTCACCTTTGAATTTTCATGAATTACGCTAAAATTTACGTTAAAAAATGAACGAAACGCCATATTCGGAGGTCTATATTTCCGCCATTTTCAAATTCATGTCTTTGAAATTAAAAACCTGTACAGACAATAGGCTAAAGCTTACATTTACAAAAATTCAACACTCTACATGAGATGATAAAGGCCCTACGAGCTCACAAATAACGGAAAAAAATAAGAAAATGAAACAAATTGCCATATTTGGAGAGCTATATTTTCGCCATTTTTCTATATAACCCCTTAAAAATAAATAACTTTTGAAGACAAAAGTTCATACAACTAGGTATGAAAAATCAACACTGTACATACAGGTTTAAAGGCGCTGAAACGTCTCGGGCAAGGACAAATATAAACTAAAATTTCGATTTTCGATGTCCTATATCTCCGCCATTTTGAATCTTATGACCTTGAACTTGGTCATTTTATGTGTCTGAAAGCATGATCTTTCACATCCAATTCAAAACATTTCACCTTTGAATTTTCATGAATTACGCTAAAATTTACGTTAAAAAATGAACGAAACGCCATATTCGGAGGTCTATATTTCCGCCATTTTCAAATTCATGTCTTTGAAATTAAAAACCTGTACAGACAATAGGCTAAAGCTAACATTTACAAAAAATCAACACCCTACATGAGATGATAAAGGCCCTACGAGCTCACAAATAACGGAAAAAATAAGAAAATGAAACAAATTGCCATATTTGGAGAGCTATATTTTCGCCATTTTTCTATATAACCCCTTAAAAATAAATAACTTTTGAAGACAAAAGTTCTACAACATAGGTATGAAAAATCAACACTGTACATACAGGTTTAAAGGCGCTGAAACGTCTCGGGCAAGGACAAATATAAACTAAAAATTCGATTTTCGATGTCCTATATCTCCGCCATTTTGAATCTTATGACCTTGAACTTGGTCATTTTATGTGTCTGAAAGCATGATCTTTCACATCCAATTCAAAACATTTCACCTTTGAATTTTCATGAATTACGCTAAAATTTACGTTAAAAAATGAACGAAACGCCATATTCGGAGGTCTATATTTCCGCCATTTTCAAATTCATGTCTTTGAAATTAAAAACCTGTACAGACAATAGGCTAAAGCTAACATTTACAAAAAATCAACACCCTACATGAGAGATAAAGGCCCTACGAGCTCACAAATAACGGACAAAAATAAGAAAATGAAACAAATTGCCATATTTGGAGAGCTATATTTTCGCCATTTTTCTATATAACCCCTTAAAAATAAATAACTTTTGAAGACAAAAGTTCATACAACATAGGTATGAAAAATCAACACTGTACATACAGGTTTAAAGGCGCTAAAACGTCTCGGGCAAGGACAAATATAAACTAAAATTTCGATTTTTGATGTCCTATATCTCCGCCATTTTTGATCATATGACCTTGAAATTGGTCATTTTATGTTCCTGAGAGCATGATCTGTCATATGCGCTATTCAAAACTTTTCTGTGACAAATTTCGTTTTTGACCTTTGTTTGACCCCGTAGCGAACTCTTGACCTTGACATAATCTCTGATAACATGGCATGGGAAAAGCACGCGCAATGTCAAGATCTGTCTGAATAACTAAACGTGAACCATGTACAGCGTACGGTAATGAAGTAATGAGCGTTTAAACTTCGTTCCAAAAAATTTGTTTTTTACGTCTGTGACCTTGACCTTGAACCTTATCGTACAAAATCGAACTTACGTTTCAAGCTCTCATGTACATACATAACGTGTCCAAATTTGAGCGCCGTACCTTGTTCCGTTCGTGAGAAAAAGTGTTAAGATGGTTTCGTGGAAATAATAAGAATAATAATAATAATAATAACTAGATTTGATCGCGATCAAAACACGGGATTTCCACCTATGTAATGATATAAGTAATGTTAGCGAACAGACGATTGCTTGAACGAACGGACGATCTCACTCAATATTAATCAGAAAGCGTTTCTTACGAAAGTAGTCTGGTCCAACCGAAAAACAGATTTAGGGGAATCCCCTTTTGGGCACAAGATTTCATAGAGAGGTGAATATATCGGAGCCTGCTGATTGGATATATTCAGGGTACATTAGTTAATGGTTAATGTGTGGGTCGGGCAATAGATGTAGATGTAAAATTTGTAAAGAATTTTGATGTGAATTTGTTTGGTTCTGTGGTTGCAAAACTGCCGTGTATTTTCCCCAACATAGCACCGGTTTTGCTTAAACATCCGGTGTCACAGGTGACAGCTCTGCCACACACATAAAAGGTTTTGAACCTGTCAGTTATTGGGTTTGTGCATTACCTTTCTTTGATTAAATGTACGTCCTATTAATAGCTAGGTTCACGTAAGGACGGTTTCCCATACATGCGGTGTAGCTACACATGTAAATTTACGTGTATTAACGCAAACATGGCGATTGTGTACATTGTTCATGTAGAACTTAAAACATCTCGAAATTAAAGTATTCAAGTTGGGTATAGGTAACAACCAGCCAAATGAAAAACAAAAGACCTTCGAAACGGCCCGTGTGTATAGAAGATTGAGCCCAGGACAGAATTTTAACCCGGCCGCTGATTGGCTGGCTAATTATGAATTTCAAAATTAAAAATGTTTTCTGACAGGTAATTATTCCTTGATAACCATGATATGAATTTGGAAATTCAGATTGAGATTTAGGTTCAAAATATCAATTTTGATAATGAATAGGTAAAAACATTAGAATTTCAGGGTTTTTTAAAGTGCAAAAATTCTCCTTTTCTTATGAAGATCTTGGACCAATGCAGAATAACACGTACGATTAGAGTTTTAGTATTAGATACGGATTATCTCCCTTTGGCCACATGCCACATCATGTAATCACAACTCAAAATCGCTGAAAGTTCTATACCTCCGCCATTTTGAATCATATGACATTGAAATTGGTCATTTTATGTGTCTGAAAGCATGATCTTTCACATCCAATTCAAAACATTTCACCTTTGAATTTTCATGAATTACGCTAAAATTTACGTTAAAAAATGAACGAAACGCCATATTCGGAGGTCTATATTTCCGCCATTTTCAAATTCATGTCTTTGAAATTAAAAACTGTACAGACAATAGGCTAAAGCTCACATTTACAAAAATTCAACACTCTACATGAGATGATAAAGGCCCTACGAGCTCACAAATAACGGAAAAAATAAAAAATGAAACAAATTGCCATATTTGGAGAGCTATATTTTCGCCATTTTTCTATATAACCCCTTAAAAATAAAAAACTTTGAAGACAAAAGTTCATACAGGTATGAAAAATCAACACTGTACATACAGGTTTAAAGGCGCTGAAACGCGTCTCGCAAGGACAAATATAAACTAAAAATTTCGATTTTCGATGTCCTATATCTCCGCCATTTTGAATCTTATGACCTTGAACTTGGTCATTTTATGTGTCTGAAAGCATGATCTTTCACATCCAATTCAAAACATTTCACCTTTGAATTTTCATGAATTACGCTAAAATTTACGTTAAAAAATGAACGAAACGCCATATTCGGAGGTCTATATTTCCGCCATTTTCAAATTCATGTCTTTGAAATTAAAAACCTGTACAGACAATAGGCTAAAGCTTACATTTACAAAAATTCAACACTCTACATGAGACGATAAAGGCCCTACGAGCTCACAAATAACGGACAAAAATAAGAAAAGAAACAAATTGCCATATTTGGAGAGCTATATTTTCGCCATTTTTCTATATAACCCCTTAAAAATAAATAACTTTTGAAGACAAAAGTTCATACAACATAGGTATGAAAAATCAACACTGTACATACAGGTTTAAAGGCGCTGAAACGTCTCGGGCAAGGACAAATATAAACTAAAATTTCGATTTTCGATGTCCTATATCTCCGCCATTTTGAATCTTATGACCTTGAAATTGGTCATTTTATGTGTGTCTGAAAGCATGATCTTTCACATCCAATTCAAAACATTTCACCTTTGAATTTTCATGAATTACGCTAAAATTTACGTAAAAAAATGAACAAAACGCCATATTCGGAGGTCTATATTTCCGCCATTTTCAAATTCATGTCTTT
Source organism: Argopecten irradians (assembly GCF_041381155.1). NCBI lineage: Eukaryota > Metazoa > Mollusca > Bivalvia > Pectinida > Pectinidae > Argopecten > Argopecten irradians. Next base: position 13,460 of record NW_027188078.1, read on the forward strand.
GAAATTAAAAACCTGTACAGACAATAGGCTAAAGCTAACATTTACAAAAGTTCAACACTCTACATGAGATGATAAAGGCCCTACGAGCTCACAAATAACGGAAAAAAATAAGAAAATGAAACAAATTGCCATATTTGGAGAGCTATATTTCCGCCATTTTTCTATATAACCCCTTAAAAATAAATAACTTTTGAAGACAAAAGTTAATACCATATAGGTATGAAAAATCAACACTGTACATACAGGTTTAAAGGCGCTGAAACGTCTCGTGCAAGGACAAATATAAACTAAAATTTCGATTTTCGATGTCCTATACCTCCGCCATTTTGAATCTTATGACCTTGAACTTGGACATTTTATGTGTCTGAAAGCATGATCTTTCACATCCAATTCAAAACATTTCACCTTTGAATTTTCATGAATTACGCTAAAATTTACGTTAAAAAATGAACGAAACGCCATATTCGGAGGTCTATATTTCCGCCATTTTCAAATTCATGTCTTTGAAGTTAAAAACCTGTACAGACAATAGGCTAAAGCTTACATTTACAAAAATTCAACACTCTACATGAGATGATAAAGGCCCTACGAGCTCACAAATAACGGAAAAAAATAAGAAAAATGAAACAAATTGCCATATTTGGAGAGCTATATTTCCGCCATTTTTCTATATAACCCCTTAAAAATAAATAACTTTTGAAGACAAAAGTTCATACAACATAGGTATGAAAAATCAACACTGTACATACAGGTTTAAAGGCGCTGAAACGTCTCGGGCAGGGACAAATATAAACTAAAATTTCGATTTTCGATGTCCTATATCTCCGCCATTTTTGATCATATGACCTTGAAATTGGTCATTTTATGTTCCTGAGAGCATGATCTGTCATATGCGCTATTCAAAACTTTTCTGTGACAAATTTCGTTTTTGACCTTTGTTTGACCCCGTAGCGAACTCTTGACCTTGACATAATCTCTGATAACATGGCATGGGAAAAGCACGCGCAATGTCAAGATCTGTCTGAATAACTAAACGTGAACCATGTACAGCGTACGGTAAGGAAGTAATGAGCGTTTAAACTTCGTTCCAAAAAAATTGTTTTTTACGTCTGTGACCTTGACCTTGAACCTTATCGTACAAAATCGAACTTACGTTTCAAGCTCTCATGTACATACATAACGTGTCCAAATTTGAGCGTCGTACCTTGTTCCGTTCGTGAGAAAAAGTGTTAAGAAGGTTTCGTGGAAATAATAAGAATAACTAGATTTGATCGCGATCAAATCACGGGATTTCCACCTATGTAATGATATAAGTAATGTTAGCGAACAGACGATTGCTTGAACGAACGAACGATCTCACTCAATAAGTAGTCTGTCCAACCGAAAAACAGATTTAGGGGAATCCCCTTTTGGGCACTAGAGTCATAGAGAGGTGAATATATCGGAACCTGCTGATTGGATATATTCAGGGTACATCAGTTAATGGTTAATGTATGGGTCGGCAATACATGTAGATATAAAATTTGTAAAGAATTGTGATGTGAATGTGTTTGGTTCTGTGGTTTCAAAACTCCCGGGTATTTTCCCCAACATAGCACCGGTTTTGCTTAAACATTCGGTGTCACAGGTGACAGCTCTGTCACACACATAAAAGGTTTTGAACCTGTCAGTTATTGGGTTTGTGCATTACCTTTCTGTGATTAAATGTACGTCCTATTAATAGCTAGGTTCACGTAAGGACGGTTTCCCATACATGCGGTGTAGCTACACATGTAAATTTACGTGTATTAACGCAAACATGACGATTGTGTACATTGTTCATGTAGAACTTAAAACATCTCGAAATTAAAGTATTCAAGTTGGGTATAGGTAACAACCAGCCAAATGAAAAAAAAAGACCTTCGTGTATAGAAGATAACGAAGATTGAGCCCAGGACAGAATTTTAACCCGGCCGCTGATTGGCTGGCTAATCTTGAATTTCAAAAGTAAAAATGTTTTCTGACAGGTAATTATTCCTTGATAACCATGATATGAATTTGGAAATTCAGATTGAGATTTAGGTTCAAAATATCAATTTTGATAATGAATAGGTAAAAACATTAGAATTTCAGGTTTTTTAAAAGTGCAAAAATTCTCCTTTTCTTATGAAGATCTTGGACCAATGCGGAATAACACGTACGATTAGAGTTTTAGTATTAGATATGGATTATCTCCCTTTGGCCACATGCCACATCATGTAATCACAACTCAAAATCGCTGAAAGTTCTATACCTCCGCCATTTTGAATCATATGACATTGAAATTGGTCATTTTATGTGTCTGAAAGCATGATCTTTCACATCCAATTCAAAACATTTCACCTTTGAATTTTCATGAATTACGCTAAAATTTACGTTAAAAAATGAACGAAACGCCATATTCGGAGGGGTGTATTTCCACCATTTTCAAATTCCTGATTTTGAAATTATAACTCTGTACAGACAATATATCAATGTCTACATTTACATAAAATCAACACCCTAAATTAAATCATAAAGGCCCTACGAGCTCACAAATTACGGAAAAAAATAAGGAAACATACAGGTTTAAAGGCGCTGAAACGCGTGCCGCAAGGACAAATATAAACTAAAATTTCGATTTTTGATGTCCTATATCTCCGCCATTTTGAATCTTATGACCTTGAACTTGGTCATTTTATGTGTCTGAAAGCATGATGTTTCACATCTAATTCCAAACATTTCACCTTTGAATTTTCATGAATTACGCTAAAATTTACGTTAAAAAATGAACAAAACGCCATATTCGGAGGGCTATATTTCCGCAATTTTCGAATTCATGTCTTTGAAATTAAAAACCTGTACAGACAATAGGCTAAAGCTTACATCTACAAAAATTCAACACTCTACATGAGACGATAAAGGCCCTACGAGCTCACAAATAACGGACAAAAATAAGAAAATGAAACAAATTGCCATATTTGGAGAGCTATATTTTTTCTCCATTTTTCTATATAACCCCTTAAAAATAAATAACTTTTGAAGACAAAAGTTCATACAATACAGGTATGAAAAATCAACACTGTACATACAGGTTTAAAGGCGCTGAAACGTCTCGTGCAAGGACAAATATAAACTAAAATTTCGATTTTCGATGTCCTATATCTCCGCCATTTTGAATCTTATGACCTTGAACTTGGTCATTTTATGTGTCTGAAAGCATGCTCTTTCACATCCAATTCAAAACATTTCTCTTTGAATTTTCATGAATTACGCTAAAATTTACGTTAAAAAATGAACGAAACGCCATATTCGGAGGTCTATATTTCCGCCATTTTCAAATTCATGTCTTTGAAATTAAAAACCTGTACAGACAATAGGCTAAAGCTAACATTTTCAAAAATTCAACACTCTACATGAGATGATAAAGGCCCTACGAGCTCACAAATAACGGACAAAAATAAGAAAATTAAACAAATTGCCATATTTGGAGAGCTATATTTTTTCTCCATTTTTCTATATAACCCCTTAAAGATAAATAACTTTTGAAGACAAAAGTTAATACCATATAGGTATGAAAAATCAACACTGTACATACAGGTTTAAAGGCGCTGAAACGTCTCGTGCAAGGACAAATATAAACTAAAATTTCGATTTTCGATGTCCTATACCTCCGCCATTTTGAATCTTATGACCTTGAACTTGGACATTTTATGTGTCTGAAAGCATGATCTTTCACATCCAATTCAAAACATTTCACCTTTGAATTTTCATGAATTACGCTAAAATTTACGTTAAAAAATGAACGAAACGCCATATTCGGAGGTCTACATTTCCGCCATTTTCAAATTCATGTCTTTGAAATTAAAAACCTGTACAGACAATAGGCTAAAGCTTACATTTACAAAAATTCAACACTCTAAATGAGATGATAAAGGCCCTACGAACTCACAAATAACGGAAAAAAAATAAGAAAATGAAACAAATTGCCATATTTGAAGAGCTATATTTCCGCCATTTTTCTATATAACCCCTTAAAAATAAATAACTTTTGAAGACAAAAGTTCATACAACATAGGTATGAAAAATCAAAACTGTACATACAGGTTTAAAGGCGCTGAAACGTCTCGGGCAGGGACAAATTTAAATTAAAATTTCGATTTTTGATGTCCTATATCTCCGCCATTTTTGATCATATGACCTTGAAATTGATCATTTTATGTTCCTGAGAGCATGATCTGTCATATGCGCTATTGAAAACTTTTCTGTGACAAATTTCGTTTTTGACCTTTGTTTGACCCCGTAGCGAACTCTTGACCTTGACATAATCTCTGATAACATGGCATGGGAAAAGCACGCGCAATGTCAAGATCTGTCTGAATAACTAAACGTGAACCATGTACAGCGTACGGTAAGGAAGTAATGAGCGTTTAAACTTCGTTTCCAAAAAAAATGTTTTTTACGTCTGTGACCTTGACCTTGAACCTTATCGTACAAAATCGAACTTACGTTTCAAGCTCTCATGTACATACATAACGTGTCCAAATTTGAGCGTCGTACCTTGTTCCGTTCGTGAGAAAAAGTGTTAAGAAGGTTTCGTGGAAATAATAAGAATAACTAGATTTGATCGCGATCAAAACACGGGATTTCCACCTATGTAATGATATAAGTAATGTTAGCGAACAGACGATTGCTTGAACGAACGAACGATCTCACTCAATAAGTAGTCTGGTCCAACCGAAAAACAGATTTAGGGGAATCCCCTTTTGGGCACTAGAGTCATAGAGAGGTGAATATATCGGAACCTGCTGATTGGATATATTCAGGGTACATCAGTTAATGGTTAATGTATGGATATAAAATTTGTAAAGAATTTTGATGTGAATTTGTTTGGTTCTGTGGTTTCAAAACTCCCGGGTATTTTTCCCAACATACATATGTACGTCACAATCACCGGAATGACGTCGCTTACATATTTCCCACGTTAGTAAAAAGGAGTACACACTCATTCGATTTAGTAAAAGCATCTTTTCTTGATCATCAAAGAAGCATTTCGCTTTAAGCGAAATCGTGTAAATAACAGGCAATTTGTTTTCGTTTTGAATACCATCTTCTGTATGTATAATGAAAAAGTTGCAGGATAAACAGAATACACGGTCACTATCTTACAATACAAGTTTTATTTTGGTGTCGACAGGGAAAACCGAGATGACTCGGCAAAACCTCCTCATCGCACAAACGATAGCAGCATCGATATTAATTATAGCAAAATAAAAATGTCCAACGTTGGAAATATTGCAAGTACATTCATTATTTACATAAAAAAGTAATTAGAATAATCATTTATTTCATCTAGACTAAATAATTTGCAAATCCCATACACCGCCTGCAAGGAGATGTCCTTGGCCTATCGCTACCCACGATGCTCTCGATCGTGGTCTTATATTGTGTAACTTTTCATGGGATATTAAATCTAGATATATCTGTTTTCGACAGTTAAATTTTTATGAACACGTGTAAAACAAGCAGTCTCAACTGCTATTCCGAGACCGTAAAATGCAATCTTGGTCATCTCAGCCAAAACATAGGGGCACGCAAATTATGACAGAAACGTTTACTAGTAATTTGATACATACATGTTTGTCATTTAAAAGTATTGGAGACCTTTTGATATGCACGTGTATATCATGACGTTTCAAGTGGCTGACCGTATTATTTTTTGTGAAAAGGAATTATACCTATTTTTTTTTTTATATGTTATAAAAATCGGTTAGCTTTTTTATTGTCATTATTGTTATAGACACTGTATGTGATATTTAAACGAAAACACATATTTTACCTAAGAAGCCAATGATATATACATGTATATATAATGTAAGTATCGGTTAGCTTGTAATAATACTTACTTACATAATATATACTAATAATAATAAAAATACTGTTAGAGTTATCTTCATGATTCCAACTGTTTCGAAATCAGAATGATTTTTTCAGTGTTCCAGCAAAATTAATGTATTTTATTTTTCTTACTTTTTGAGAAAATCAACTTTTTATGTCCTTGTTCCCCCGATGCCAAAATTCACTTGGAAGGTCTTTATCACTACGGTGTTGATTCCAGTTGAAAACAAGCGTTCTGACGCCATTCAAATTTGCGAATTCAAACTCAACAAAAGTAGCGGAACAATATCAATAAACCAGATATTTTCAGCACTAATATCGAGATTAATCAGGCATAGAACTCGATACCTGGTAATAAGAACTTCCTGTAACAGTTATGTGAGTAAATAAATGATCAATTTCTTTATTCTGATTACCATTTCTAAATTTGACAATTTGATCCCGAACATTCCAGTGACGTCACTTTTTAGTCCTCTATATGAGCCCGGGTGATTCGACCTTGCAAGCTGACGATTTGAAGGATTGAATAAGCATTCATTTGTGGTATTATGGTGGCAATTTGCACACATATATAGCTTAACATAGTTTAAAATAATAGTGTTACTTTATCTTGAAACATTTCATTATTTAAACGTCACTTTGACAAAAAGAAACAGTAGGCCTACGTAGGCTACAATGTAAATCTTACAGCGTTTGTGGATACAATGCTTCGTTTAGTAGATGAAATTCATGAAATATTGCACAAAAACATCATTAACATGCTTCTGAAACATATAATTAATGATTTGAATTGAATATGTTTGACATTGTGTGTAAAAAAATTATTTTGGTCTTTCGCCGTCGAAAACCGATGAAACCGCGGTACCACTGGTTTGCGAGCAGCTATCGTGATTTTTTCGTGGCTTTTTTTTCTTATTCATTAAAAAAGCGATCTTTGAAGACTTAAGACTATCTCTAGTCCAAAAGGTTTCGGCAATAGCATTCATTTTTTTATATTTGAGTTGAATGCATCAAATCGGATCTGTTCCCGACATCGACTGTGCATTGTATAACGTTAGGCCTACCTGTACCTGCAGTTATCGTGATTTTTCATGCAATTTTGTAGAATTTTACGATGCATACGCAGTAGAAAGATATAATCTAAAAAAGATTGTGTTGTACAATTTCTCATTGCATATACAATGTAACTTTTGATATTATATGGTATAAAATAAAAACTGTCGTTTTCCTCGTATCAACGTAACGCAAGCCTGTGCTTCGTCTCGGCGAAATCTAACGCATTCCTCTCAGGGGGTGTCTTCACCGACGTTCGAGCATATCAGAAAAAAATCAATAAAATAACAAACAAAGATTATCGTATAGCAGGTATATTAAAGAGCAACAAAAAACTTTGTGATTTGTGATCAATGTGTTATTATCATTTTTTCCACTTTTCTTCATGCTGAAAAAACAGCTACATGCACATTACATTTACAAATGTTTATTTTTACTATTAGGAAATACTCAATCATACATCATAAAAAAATAACAATGTTATCTGCTTCTTATAAAAAAAACCCACTGTATATAAAAAAACCAGAAATCTGGCTTAGTGTTAACGTGCAGATCTTCTGATCTTTCGATTCTCACCACCGGCGGCATTTTTTTTTAATATATCATGCAAACATGCCTATTCAAACTATTCACAATATCTGGCAAGGGCTAAATGTACATGTAGCTTTATTACTACAGAATGAATAATTATATATCTGAGGATTTTCATCGGATATATACACGGTCAGTATCTTACAGTAGCTAGGCCAAGGACGTGTCCTTAAATAGGCCTGTTAGTTTTATTTTGGTGTTGACACGGAAACACGAGATGACTCCTGTCTCCTGGACATTAAAACAAATCATTTATTTCATCTAGGCAAATAATGCAAGGAGACGTCCTAAGCCTATCGCTACCCACAATAGTCCGCTAAACCTGCCTATATTATTAGGCTTTTTTTAATTTTTTTTTTTTTTTTTGCCTAATATATAGTCAGCTCGCGGTACCTCTTAAAAATGTGAAATCGTAGGCCAGATTTGGCCTACGCTACGTCAGCGGTATATTTCTAATATATCGTCCATGCAATGCCGGGAAAACATACACATACCTATATATTGGGATCTTATGTACTCCACTGCCCCCATGCTACATCCCATTTATGAAATTAAACAACTCTGCACAATGAAATACTTCCGAGACCCTTCTATTTCACAGATTTGTAATGGCCGCCGTATACACATTTAGTAGAGCAAACGGCAGCCAATCAACTTCGCTTCCGGTTTTATTTTTAAAAAACCACGTGTAGTTGAAAGATAAACAAAATTCAACTGTGTATATGCTACATGTATATGCAACATGAATATCGCGAAAGTGATGCAGTACCAGCAATAGTCGTGTTCAATTTGAATATCTGACAACATGTCGTGTATGTCGACCATAATTTCGCTATAAAAACTCTAACTGGTTAGCATTTTGTTTATCTTTCAACTACACGTGGTTTTTTAAAAATAAAACCGGAAGCGAAGTTGATTGGCTGCCGTTTGCTCTACTAAATGTGTATACGGCGGCCATTACAAATCTGTGAAATAGAAGGGTCTCGGAAGTATTTCATTGTGCAGAGTTGTTTAATTTCATAAATGGAATGTAACATGGGGGCAGTGGAGTACATAAGATCCCAATATATAGGTATGTGTATGTTTTCCCGGCATTGCATGGACGATATATTAGAAATATGCCGCTGACGTAGCGTAGGCCAAATCTGGCCTACGATTTCACATTTTTAAGAGGTACCGCGAGCTGACTATATATTAGGCAAAAAAAAAAAAAAATAAAAAAAAAGCCTAATAATATAGGCAGGTTAAGCCTATCGCTACCCACAATACACTCGATCGTGGTCTTACATTTGTATACATATGTATTATGTAACTTTTCATAAATGATTTGATCCAGATATATCTGTCTTCGATAGTTATATTTAGAATTATGAATATGTGGAAGGAACGTGTGTACAAGATAAAAACAACCCATCTCAACTGCTATTCCGGGACGGTGACATGTAATATTGGTCACCTCAGCCCAAGCACAGGGGCACGCAAATTATTCATGTAAAATAATTGCTATGTACGTCATGTCCTCATGACTGAAAATTGCGAAAAATGAATTATATATTATGTAAATATCGGTTAGCTTGTTACTTACATAATATATAATAATAATAATAAAAAATACTGTTAGAGGTATCTTCATGATTCCAACTGTTCCGAAATCAGAATGATTTTTTTAGTGTTCCAGCAAAATTAATGTATTTTATTTTTCTTACTTTTTGAGAAAATCAACTTTTATGTCGATGCAAAAATTCACTTGGAAGGTCTTTATCACTACGGTGTTGATTCCGGTTGAAAACAAGCGTTCTGACGCCCTTCGAATTTGCGAATTCAAACTCAACAAAAGTAGCGGAATAATATCAATAAAACAGATATTTGCAGCACTAAATATCGAGATTAATCAGGCATAGAACTCGATACCATGTAATAAGAATTTCCTGTAACAGTTGCGATATGAAAATATTGCGATGTGAGTAAATAAATGATTAATTTCTTTATTCTGATTACCATTTCTAAATTTGACGATTTGATCCCGAACATTCCAATGACGTCACTTTTTAGTCCTCTATGAGCCCGGGTGATTCGACCTTGCAAGCTGACGTTTTGAAGGATTGAATAAGCACTCATTTGCGGTGTTATGGTGGCAATTTGCACTCATATACAGCTTAACATAGTTTAAAATAATAGTGTTACTTTATCTTGGAACATTTCATTATTTAAACGTCACTTTGACAAAAAGAAACAGTAGGCCTACGTAAGCTACAATGTAAATCTTACAGCGTTTGTGGATAACAAGGCTTCGTTTAGTAGATGAATTTTATGAAATATTGCACAAAAAACATCATTAACATGCTTCTGACACATATAATTAATGAGTTGAATTGAATATGTTTCACATTGTGTGTAAAAAATCTATTTTGGTCTTTCGCCGTCGAAAACCGATGAAACTGCCACTGGTAGCCCTGTTCTGTTAATTTTCGTTCTTAAACTGTTATTTTAACCATATTCGTGATTTTTAAAATATTTATGTTGGTTATATCTGTTTTACTGTTATCATCAAAATTTTAGTTATCTTTAACTAAAAGCATGTTATTATTTTCTAGCACACGTTATATTTTTGTTGCTGTGTTATCTCTATCTTTGCATGCGTTTGTCTTTTTTAAATGATGTTAGATTTAGTGGCTGATGTTATTATTTATTTTGCATTGTTATTCATTTCATTTCACGTGTTAGTGTCAGCAATGATTGTTAATGATTTTGTTTCCCATGTTATTGCCAGAATGTTACGTGATTTTTATGTGAAACTTTGTTAGCATTAACAGAACATGTGATTATTTACGTGACCACGTTACAAGTATCGTTGGAAACGTTATTTTGTTTTGAAAGCGTTATTTTTTTCGTGGAAATACCACTGCCTATTGTTCTCATTGACCCCCTACGGCGACAGCGCAGTGAGCCAGCGGGCAAGCTTCGCAAGTGTGTTGACCACTCACCCATAACGAGAGCACGGCTCCCAATATATAGTCGACTGGCAGGTATCGCTGTCACTGTATCGCTACCGTATCGCATGTGCTGTGCAACTGAGCATGGAATATATATAGTTTTTAGTTACTATATTTACAGTTCTTTTTCTCCAAAGTTTGCATTCACTGTATAAACTTATTGAAAATTCCTGACATATTAGGGTTGTGTTGGAATCGGCAAGGACGTTTAAATCCTTGGAATCGGTCTTAGTTTAACTACACTGTACAAAGATTTGATGTTTTTTTAACATATTGTGTATTTCCAGTTTATTGATTATTACGTTATAAAATATAATATATAAATATGTTTCTGATAACGTACGTAATCTGTTTTGATTAACGAAATTGTGTACAATTCTGGTATGGCTGATCAAGGATTTATAAGTGAGACTCATATACGTCCTTGGGCTGATTAACAAAATTATTTGTCGAAGTTATGCATATTATGGAATCTGTTTTGATTAACGAAATTGTGTACATTTCTTGAATGGCTGATTTATATATATTACAACATTATTTGAGGCATATTTTGGAACAAGTGCTATATATTCAAAATGAACATTACAAAATCTACTATAATTCTATATGATATGTCGTATCGTACAGGGAAGACACAAATAAATATCAAATGCACGTGTCTTGAATACAGTTACAATACGCATGATGCAAACTGACATGCATTTATTTAATTAAATACACTGTATTGTACGTTTTGTCTACGTTATGAAAAGTGAAATATATATTCAAGTTCATGCTAAAATCACTGTCAAAACAAACTCCATTGTATCCGACTTAATTTGCTACCGCGCGGGGACATGTAACATGCGCAGCGACCCGTGAAAATCGCCCGCGGGTCAAGCAGTCGTGGATCTTTTAATTTATTTTCTTTTTTTAAGTATTAGTATCTACGCTAGAAGGCCGTTACCATTATTTTTTTATGTACTGTTTGGAATCGGCTTGTTAACTTGCCGGACACCTAGATATCCGCATTTTGGTGTCAGGACATGTATTGTGGTAACGAGACTTATTTGGTGCGTGACGTAATCGACCCTTTGCGAGGCAGCGCAGCTCATCACTATCAATGCTTGCATACGGCGCTCGACACACCTACCTGTGATTTTCAAAAACGTCTTTTCAGCGATTTCGGATTGTTGCTACGTTTCTCTGATTTTTTTTTATTGTTAAATAGCATTGTCATGAACTTTCGTTTTCTTATAAAATGTTAAGCAATGCGGGACGAAAGCGTAATTGTGAGAACCGCCATGAACAACGTAACCCTGTACAATTTCACCTGGATGCGGAGGCTGGTGGATGATTATGTATATTTAATGAGGGTAAAACTTTCGTGTAGATTTCTTACTTTTTTTCAATGATTTATGCATTCTTTCTAGAGACTGTAGTAAAATGTAACACATACTTGTATTCATCTTAGCGATTAACATTTTCCTACATATTTAATTCTCCCCTGCTCTTTCTTTCTTTCTCTGCCTTCCTCTCTGAGTGACAGCACTTATAGGTTCTCGCCATGTCTGCTAGTGTGATTATCCTGTTTAGACAGGAATTCACACTAGACCTATACACAGTGGAGAAGGTTAACGGAATCGTGATGCGCCCTGACTTACGACGCTCGACTTACGGGGCGCTTATATTAAGACGGCACTAGTAGGAGCACGAAGCGAGAAAATGGCCGACAATAATTGTATACACTTTATAGACAAAGATATTGAAAGGGAACATTAACATTGAAAGTTGCTAGTAGACGTAAAAATTTCTCTTTCTGAGTTGCAAATTGGTTGAAATCTTAGCGAAGTACGGGATTAGCTGGGCGGGTGGTTACGTTGAGTATAGTAATCTTCAGAATATGCACACAAGTCATCCACAAATATTTAAACCAGAGACTTAATAGTTTTACTGTAATTTAGTAAACATGTAATATTCTATCATAAATTTTGATTCATATATTGTATATGGGGATGGGGGTTTATACGTATCGACATTAGATCTACATTGAAATCACACAAAAACTGCAGATAATTATAACATTTAAATATTGTGGAACTACACGTGTCAAAATTCATGTTGTCAGAAACATTTTAATTGTCAATCTGTTTTAGTGCATTACAAACACAATCATTACTTCTTTTTATTTATTTTGAATTCCAGAACGGTTTAAGAAACAAAACTATGTACATTAATTATAGGAATGAATAAAAATCACGATTTTGATCAGATATTAATATTTCCATTCCAGGTTCTGCATCCCATTGAGAACATCTTGGGAAATTTCTGTAATCGTTGAATCCATTTGTATGTGTATGCTTATAAGAAGTTTACTTGAGTAAAAAGTATTGTTTAAACTAGTAAATAAAAAGGCCGCGATATTTCCCGGGAGACATTGGGATGATCTTTCCTCGTGAGCTTTGAATCGATCCAAACTTCAAGTGGAACCTTAAGTACTAATTGCCATCATTTATAAGTATGACATCGAACAAGTTTTATGTTGACAGCTGACGGCGGAATTTGAAGATAAAGATTTGCTTCCTTTTGTTGATAAATACAGTTTTATACGGACCAACAGAGGGCCCTAAGACCAATTTTAGAGGTTTCTGAATTTTGATCTAAACCTCTTAAACGTCTATAAATGGTCTCTGGTGGGTCCATAAATAAAATATATCAAATGTAGCTAATTTTCGGTTCCCTGTGATATTACCATATATACATGAAAACAAGTCGATGCTTTATTTATGTATGTATGACAACAGAAACATGTACAAATGTATTGGTTTATGATAAATTGACATTTTTATCCGATTATGTGTCAAAGAAAGATTTGTTTTCCAGCTCCAATATTCAGAATTTGTTAAAATAACGGCAAAATACTTAATTTTTAACAAGTTTCGTCAGGATTAGCTTATGTGCTTTTTTATTCCGTGTTAACCCTTAATATTAGGACTTTTCCTTAGAATTCCAATTCGATCAGAAAAATTAAGTATTCTGCCGTAAAATTAAGTATTTTTCTGTCCGCTGTCGCCGCCGTGACGGCCGACTAACAAACCATCAGAGGCTATCAGTTACAAGTACCCACCTTTGTTTACATGCACGGCTATCTAATGCTACAAAGTCGGGGGTCAAACTTTTCCGATGCGACAGTGAAATTAACACATTCGGCGATAGAATTAAATATTTCGTCGGTTATATTAATACTTTCTGCGCGAAGATTAACAGATTTTCTGACTGACGTTGGTAATTATCGAGCGGACGCGCCGAGCCGTGACGGCCGAGTACACACGGCTTGCACAGGTAAACACTAGGTTTGTGGAACGGGCCAAGCTATCCGATTGTAGACTACCCCTGTTTACGTCATGTATGCACTAAAACCACTTTATTTTTCTCGTCATTCTTGCTACCTGGCGAAACATGCATTTTCAACTTTTTTTCGGGAGAGTTCCGATACGAGCGGTAAAATATGAATTACTGTTTGTACTGATGTGAATTGTGTTGATACTAAATGCTGTTCGAGGTTCTCGTTTCAGATATCGTAAGACCAGAGAAGAAGATCGAAGAAAATACCAGGCTGACGTTATGATGCAAAACTTATCAGCTGAAGAGGATTAATCTTGAAATAAATGAAATCATACGACATAAGTTCATGTGTTAATTTTTACCAATTTCCAATTTGTAAAGCTTGTCTACACACCTTGTATACATGGCTTCGATCTGCGATTAAAGACGATTCTGTAGTTCTAGATCATTAATATTCAATTAATATAGTATACAAATGTACCTGAGGTTCTCGTTATAGATATCATAGTGTAGGACAAGAGAAGATCGAATGAAATACCAACCTGACGTCATCACTTGTGTTAACTGTTGAAAAGCTGAAGAGGACAATAAAATTGATCGTGTTGATTTTTTTTACATCCCTGAAAAACTTTGATATATTTTCCCTATAAATGGCGTTTTGTAACACCAATCACAGAGTTCCTTTGATGTGGTAACTGTTGTGTACCGGCCTGGCAGAGACAACCATGAGTCTGTTTCGTTTTCAATGCAGAACTGATTTTTTATTACCTTCACATAGGAGAGTTACAATTTAGGCGTGACTAGTATTCAGACCGGAAAGGACTATAAATCCGGAATACAATAATTACAAATACACAACACTCCTCCCCTCTAAATTGTGAAATACTGAACGTATGACAATTATTACATAGTCCTCAATTCCTAATATTCATGATCATTAAAATTTTCAATGTCAGAAATTTGAAACTGTCTTTGGCTTATTTTGTTTTCTTGACTAGAACATGTATATAACCGATTGTTCAACACAAAAGATGAGAATAACAAATTAAACCCTTAACAAAATGATAAACTCATTGATCATATAATGAAAATGAACCTATGTGGTTCAGTGGTACACACAGGGATTATTATGCCCTGAACACAGTGTGTCCACATAGAATTAACTATTTACAAAGTCTTTGTACTTGACTGGTGGGCACATCCGAGTAGACCGGCTGGGGTATCGCGAACCCAAGTTCGAATCTGTCATAGTAGGTTTAGACCTTGGTAATGGCTTCAAAGGTGGTGTAATTACTGCATCGCGAATTTCCATGGACCCGTCAGAATTATTTGGAGGAACCACTTCCGGTTCGGACGATTTCTGAACACTGGATGGTATGGTAGGTGCTGGTAAACTAACATTCAGCGGAATGTGAGCATGAGCGTTCCTCATTTGATCCACATGTCGCCTCCAGTACACTCCTGGTGAGACTTCCACACGGTACGACACAGGACCTGTCTGTTCATGGATTTTACCAGAAACCCACTTATCCTCGCTTCCCCGACGATAGTCACGAGTCGTGACATTTTGACCTGGCTCAAAGGTCCCTCAGAGTTGAATTTCGTTTGAAAGTCATTTGACTCTGTTGACTTTCCACACGACTCCTAACGTTTGGAATTAGGGAATCTAATCTTGATGGTAGTTTTCGTCCTACAAATAGCTTTGCAGGAGGTTCATTCGTTGTTGCATGAGGCGCGTTCCTATATGCTAACAGGAAATTGGCCAGTTTCTTTGTTATTGAACCACTATCCTTCCTACTAGCCTTCATTGCTGCCTTAAAGGATTGAACAAACCTTTCTGCCAGTCCGTTGGTGCTTGGATGATATGGGGCAGAAGTTATATGTTTGATGCCATTTGACTTGACAAAATTCTTGAAACTTTCCGATACAAATTGTGGTCCATTGTCGCTCACAATTTCGGTAGGTATACCATTTCTAGCAAATATGGTACGGAGAACGTCGATGGTTTTCTCTGATGTGGTGGTCCTCATAGGTACCACTTCCGGCCACTTTGAGTACGCATCAACCACTATCAAGAACATTGTGTCCAGAAAAGGACCAGCAAAGTCTAGGTGAATTCGTTTCCATGGTTTTGTGGGCCACTCCCATGGGTGGAGTGGAGCCGCAGGTGGTGCCACTTTAACGCTCTGACACCCTGCACAAGCCTTACACAATTGTTCTATGTCATAGTCTATGTTAGGCCACCAAATATAACTACGGGCCATCGCTTTCATTTTCACGACCCCAATGTGACCTCTGTGTAGCTCCTCAAGGACTCTGGCTTGTAGTTTTGGGGGAACTATTACTCTAGTTCCCCACATCAGACATCCCTGATGTTCAATGAGCTCAGTTTTCCTAACAAAATATGCCTTCAGATTTGAATCTGATATTTCTTCATCCCAGCCATTCATAATGTGCTGTAATACTGTAGCCATAAGGGGATCATGAGTTGTCTCCCTTCGAATCTGTGCCTGTGTTACTGGTAGTTTCTCAAGCTGATTCACATGTAAAGCATTGATAGCTTCATCGTCATCACACTCTGTTACTACTGTGTTCACTACTTTCATAGGCAACCTTGATAGACTGTCCGCATTACCATGAGCTGTTGTAGACTTATATTCTATTCTGTAAGTCAGCCCAGATAGGAATAATGCATATCTCTGCATCCTTGCTGCTGTCGTCGATGGAATGCCCTTCTCTGGATGGAAAATTGACACTAGCGGCTTATGATCTGTGATCATGGTGAACTCGCGTCCGAAAACATAGTTATAAAAGTGTTTGACTCCCCACACTAATGCCAGTGCCTCCTTATCAATCTGAGAATAATTCCTCTCAGCTGCATTTAGAGTTCTTGAGGCATACGCAATGGGACGCTCCGTTCCATTTTCCATTTCGTGTGATAGGACAGCTCCCAGACCTACTGGTGATGCATCACATGCTAATCTTATTGGTTTGGCATGATCATAATGTGTCAACACCTCTTGTGATGTGACTAGCTGCTTGACCTCATCAAATGCTCTTGCGCATTCTCCATTCCACTCCCACTTCCGGTTTTTCTCTAGAAGTCGATGTAGGGGATGGAGCACGGTCGAGAGGTTTGGCAGAAACCTCGCGTAGTAATTTACTAAGCCTAGGAATGCCCGTAATTGTGTGACGTCTGTAGGCGTAGGGGCCTGTAGTACGGCCTCAACCTTGCTGTCAGCTTTGTGTAGACCCTCTGCATCTATTTCATGTCCACAGAACGACACTTTTGTTTTGAAAAATTCACATTTGTCCTTTCGCAATCTCAAATTATACTGGTCTAAGCGTTCCAAGACTGCCTTTAAATTCTTGAGATGCTCTTCATCGGTCTTTCCCGTGATCAACATATCGTCAATAATGCATTGAACTCCCTCTAATCCTTGGAGAACTGTATCCATGGCTCTCTGCCAAATTGCTGGGGCTGAGGCTACCCCGTAAACGAGTCGATTGAATCGATATAGACCCTTCTCAGTGTTTATGGTGAGCAAGTCTCTGGAGTCTTCCTCCACCTCCATTTGAAGGTATGCATGTTGTAGATCAAGTTTTGAAAATCTTTGACCACCAGCTAGCGAAGCAAAAATGTCAGCAGTACGGGGAAGGGGGTATTGATCAACCTCTAATACTGGATTTAGTGTCACCTTGAAGTCACCACATAGCCGTACTGAACCATCACGTTTGATGACAGGGACAATTGGTGTTCCCCACTCGCTATAGTTGACCTTAGACAGGACCCCGACATTTACCAGTCGATCTAATTCCTCGTCAACCTTTGGCTTAATGGCATAGGGCACAGGCCTAGCTTTGCAGAATTTCGGATGAGAACCTGGTTTAATGTTAAGTCTGGCCTTAATGTCTTTCAATGTTCCCCAGTCGTCCTGAAATACTGAGGAATGGGCACACATAATTTCCTCAATTTTCTGTTGTACATGTACCCCAGACTTTGAATCTTTCTTTACAGCACATATACTGTGGATGTTCGGCCAGTCTAGCGTGATGTTCCGCAGCCATTCGCGTCCAAATAGAGGTCTTCCTCCATCTGCGACAACATACAGGTCCAACATTTTGGTCTGTCCATTGTAGTCGACCTTGACCTTTGCTACTCCCAGTGTGTTAAGCTGTTCACCGGAGTATGTTTTCAACCGTATGTCTGTATTTGACAAGTGCTTCGTCTTACCATTTAGGTTTTTCTTGTACACATACTCTGTAATAACTGAAACACCGGAACCTGTATCTAATTCCATCTTAAGTTCTTGTCCATTTATTTTCGGCATGACCCAAATTGAATCTTGACCAGCAGCTTTTGTAGAGTTTACATTCACCAACTCAATGTGAGCAATATAGTCATCATACTCATCCTCACCTTCATGTTCAGTTTCTAATGAGTGTGTCTTCTGCACTTTACTTCTACAAGCTTTCTTAATGTGTCCACGTTTACCACACTTGTAACATGTTTCATTTCTAAGTTTACAGTCTTTCTGATCATGATTTCCTGTACATCGATAACATGATTTCCTGTTGTTTGAGTAACTGTTTGTGTTAGTCTTGAACGTGTTTTTCCTGGTCTTTGGTCTGTCTGTACCTTTGTAAATCTTGTTCACGTTACCTGTGTTTCCTCGAAGCTCTATAGCATCCTTTGCAGCAGTCTCCATGGCAACCGAAAGTTCCACAGCTCTGTCATATGTGAGATCTGCCTCTGATAAAAGCTTTCTTTGTATGTTTTCATTTTTCAAACCACATACTAGTCTGTCACGTAACGCATCGGCCAGCGTGGCTCCAAATTCACAGTATTCAGACAACTTTCTGATTTCTGCTATGTACTCTCGTATTGTTTCTCCCTCGCGCTGCTCCCTTTTGTGGAATCTAAATCTTTCCGCGATTACCAGGGGCTTTGGATTGTAATGTTCTTTTAACAAGGCCACTAACCTGTCGAATGTTTCCTCCGAGGGCTTTTTCGGTGCGGTGAGTCCTCGCAATAATGCATATGTGCTTCCGCCCACGAGGCTCAGAAGGGCGGGGAACTTTTTTCTCGGCCTTCACTTCATTACATATGAAGTATTGTCCTAGTCTCTCGCTGTACGCATCCCAGCTTTCCAGACCTTCGTTGAATGGATCGATACGTCCGATTCTCCCCGACATTGTAACATCGAATTTCTCCAAATGTCCTCGTCGCCAATTTGTTGTGTACCGGCCTGGCAGAGACAACCATGAGTCTGTTTCGTTTTCAATGCAGAACTGATTTTTTATTACCTTCACATAGGAGAGTTACAATTTAGGCGTGACTAGTATTCAGACCGGAAAGGACTATAAATCCGGAATACAATAATTACAAATACACAACAGTAACCTTCAACCCCTCACCGATCTGTCGACACCCGAATGCCAATCCCACTAGAAACTTCCAACGATTAACAATGGATTTCATCAGACCCATATCACGCTTGCGCGTCATTGCGTAAAGAAATCAATCTGATCATCAAATCCATTACAACATGTCAGTCTGGTTTAGACTATGTTCCTAATTTGATCAGTAATCAAAATAGTGATACCTCTGCAAACTTTGCATTTTACTACTGCTTATCCATACATCAAATTACAGATAACATATATACAAGTATTATCTATAAGTATCATATTTAAATATTAATGAATTAAGTGTATATCTTAATCAGTGCCGTCTATGAACAATACCTTTTAGAAAACAATTAGGGCGTAATTAAATGCTTGACATATCATTGAGTAATAATACAAAGATTTTTTTTCTACATACAGTTGAGTTCTGGTGATTTTTATGAACGTATTAATCAGTATCAATTTCTAAAAATATCGAAGAAATGTCTGCATCCTCGACTCACTCATGTCACACAAACGCCACCGCCCCATGTATAGAGACCAATTCAATTCAATTCAATTCAATTCAATTCAATTCAATTCAATTCAATTCATTTTATTCCGTGGACCTTACGGTCCATAAGTACAAATTACATCATGTAAAATATACAATTGATATAACAAATGAGATGGAGAGTGATTCATATAATAGATAATAAATTTCCAGCCAAATGTCTCAACTTTTTAACTTTCAGGTCTGACCTTTTCTTAATAGCAAAATGAATAAATTTACCAGTATTTTGTAATTCTTTAACGTTGTTAACGCTTAATAATTTAACTAATTTAAAAACACTTGGTCTTCTGTAATAATATTTCTTAATATACTTTTGGCGTAAATCAACATAAAATGGACATTGTAATAGAAAGTGATATTCATCTTCAAGTTCATTTAAATCACAACATGTACACAATCTATTCTCTCGTGGGATATTTTGTTTTCTACCCTTTTCAATATTCAGATTGTGTGCCGAAATTCTTATTTTGGTTAAACATTTTTTATATACAGTGTCAATAGGCTTTCTTAAATAAAATTGTAAACAAAAATTATCATATAAATGTTTATACAGTATACCTCGTGATGTATTACTTATATTGTTGATAACCTCTTGTCTATATACCTCATTAATTCTATTTTCAATAATATTAAATGTATAACAGTCAACGTATCTATCATTCAGAGGTATGCTAATCC
The DNA here is from genome assembly GCF_041381155.1 of Argopecten irradians. Taxonomy (NCBI): domain Eukaryota; kingdom Metazoa; phylum Mollusca; class Bivalvia; order Pectinida; family Pectinidae; genus Argopecten; species Argopecten irradians. The sequence continues at coordinate 33,956 of NW_027188078.1, forward strand.
AATTTTTGCTAGTTCATTTTTAATGTTAATTGACCATTCATCATTAGTTTCAATTCTAGTATCTAAACATTCTTTTAAAATACAGTTGGAAGTACCTTTTAGTTTTATCCAATACTTCAAAATTTTAATTTTTCTGGTTATATACAAAGGCAACCTTCCTAGTTCTAAATAGACAAAATCATTACAAGTTGTTTTATTTACTCCAAGAACATTTTTGCAAAAGTTAGTGTGCACCTTTTCTACCTCAGGAGCTTTATGATGTCCCCAAATTTCACTTGCATATCCCAGTATACTATTAATATATGTATCAAAAATAGAACACTGAGTCGAAATATTAAATGCATGATTTTTCAACTTACTACATATGGAAAAATAAGCTTTTCTTCCTTGATTTGCAACATGAATTTGCGTTTTCTTAAATTTACCATTGTAATTAAATAACATACCAAGATAATTGAATTCGTCGACTACATCAATGTTAACATTATTGTAAGTCCAATATTCATTTTCCCTCTGTCTACCCCCGTTTCTGAAAATCATTATTTTTGTCTTATCAATATTAAGAGTCAACTTACAATCGTTATTATATTTATATAACGTATCAATCATTTCTTGCAGAGATTTGGGCGACTCCGCGAGTAGAACTGTATCATCTGCATACATAATCAAAAACAAGTTAATCAAACCAATTTCTACTGATGGACAGTTCTCTCTTATAAAACACATTTCACAATCATTGACATATAAACTGTACAAAATCGGTGACAATATTTCGCCTTGGAATAGACCGATCGTGTTTCTGTAATATTCAGACAGAAATCCATTATATTTGATACAAGATTTCACATTTTGGTAAAGTGATTGAATGATTTTTAGCATGTTTCCATCGATTCCCTGATTTATAAGTTTAGTCCACAAAATACTTCTATCAATTAGATCAAATGCTTTCTTATAATCTATAAAGCAGCAATATAATCTTTTTTTACTTTTTAAGGTTTTGTTTATCAATGTTTGCAAAACAAAAATTGCATCAATTGTAGAACATCCAGGCTTAAAACCAAATTGGGCATCTGTTATTACATTATACTTCTGATCCCATTTCATCAGTCTTTTGTTAAGTATCGATGTGAATAATTTACCCATACAACTAACTAATGTCAGCCCCCTATAATTATTTGGGTCATTGATATCACCTTTTTTGTAAATTGGTACTACACAACCTTTTGTCCATGACTCTGGAAAAAACCCAGACTTGAATATATTATTGAAAACATTAGTAATACACAGAAGTAGTTCATTCGAACAGTCTATAAAAACCTCATTCAAAATGTTATCTTCGCTACAGCTTTTGCCCCTTTTCAGATTTTGTATGGCAGCTAACACTTCATCGGTGCTTATCTGCATGTCTAATTCTTCAAAAATAGGCTCTCCGTTACTCGAAATGCAGGCATTGTCAAACTCCTTATTATTCATGTTTTTGAAGTGGGTATAAAAATCATCAATCTTTAAATCCGACTGCGATACTTTAGCTTTTTGTTTCGAGAAATATTTAAAGAATTGTTTCGGATTATTTTTTCGAATCAGATCTAACATATCCCCTTCATGTCTCTTGTATTGTCTTTTCAATTTATTTTCATATCTTTTGTATTCTGTTTTTTTGTCAATAAGTATATGATGATTAACTTCTGACTTAACTATATTAAAATTTGTCAATGCCTTTTTATAGTCAGCATACTTTTTCTTACATTCATTTGTAAACCATGGTTTATCATCACACCTTTGAGCTCTAATTGGCTCAGACATATTACACTTGGAATACGCTTTACGAACTTCACAATAAGGTAAAACACAAGCATCAATAATTTGACAAAAATCATCAATTACACCATTTACATCTATTTGGGAACTAACTATTCTGTTACTTATATTCATCAAATTACTTGAATTGTCACTCAGGTTTTTTCGAATGGTGTTAATATTTTCATTTTTCCATTTAACAGACTCACACTCAGCTCTTTCCTTACTTCTAGATCGTGTATTTGTAGACAAAGCTTCATGTTTATAATTCAAACGTATTCTAAAAGTGATTGGTGCATGATCTGAAATCGTTAAAAAATTTCCAGACTTAAACATGCTAATATCATTAAAGTTTTCAATAGATGTCAATAAATAATCAATAGTACTTTTCCCATTTTTACTGTAGAAAGTGAAACTTCCATCTCTGTCACCTTCGTGACGGCCATTGACAATACGTAAACCACTAGCTTTACACAACGATAAGAGTCTTCTACCAAATGAGTTCACATATTCATCCATATTATTTCTAATCTCTAAGTTTACATCACTTTTGTAATTAAAACTTTCTAATTTATCTAGTAGATCATTATTTGGTATGTCATTCTCAATAAAATCATGTCTAACACCTGTTCTCGAATTAAGATCTCCAAACACGTATACCGAACCTTCATTATTATATTTGACAAGTGTTTCCTCTAAACTCTGAAACAAGTCAGTATTATTAGATGTATAGAATACACTATTTTCAGGGGGCAAGTAACAAAAAATGAAGTGAATTGTACAATTTTGTTTGGTGTATTTCAGAACTATTATTGAATCGTTAGTGTTATGTACAACTCTAATGTTATTATATAAATTATGTTTGTAAAAAATAACTATGCCCCCTCCCCTTCCGCTTTTCCTAGGAAATGCGAAACTAGAGTAACCAGGACATTCTATTACATCTTCTTCTGAAATCCAACATTCACTAATGCACACAATATCGTTATTTTTAATGGTTTCTAAAAAGTCACTGTCTTTCAACTTTTTGCAAAGACCTTTCCCGATATTCCACGAAACCACGGATATAGAATCCGTACAGTCACTCTCCGCGCCTCCCTATCTCAGGTTAAATGGCGTTCCATGACTTGTTGTCTCCTTTAGGTTAAGTTGGGGGTGATGTTCGCTGGAATGACTATTGGCTTCGAAAGACCCATTACCAGCCTCGAAAGATGATAATCGTGCTCTAGAGGTAGGTCGATCCACGGCACTGTTTGGAGTAGATGCCGTCCGTTCTCTCTTACCAAAGTCATTTATGTAGTGTGTGTTTTCAGGACTGTTAGTATATACCTTTTTCTGAAAGGTTTCTTCTTCGGGAGAACTAGTCATCTTGTCATCCTTTCGACGTGGGTTTTCAGTGTTCCATGCAGAATCCTGAAAAGAGTTGGCCGTCGATATAAAGTCTATCTCTGACCAGTTTGACGTGGTGGCCAGCCGATTTATGATGCTTCATAATCGGATAGAGCCTTTTCCTCCTCACCTCTACAGCGTCTGGGAACTGTTCATTAATTCCGTATCTTTTTCCCTTCAAAAGGTACCCCCTTCTTTTGACCTCCTCCTTGTCCTCAAAATGCAGGAATCTCACAACAATAGGGCGGAATTTGCCCGGTCTGTTGAATCTATGAACATTTGCAAACTCTAAATGTTTATTTATGCCCAACTCTCGCCTAAAAAAGTCCCTGACCTTGTCTCCCACTCTTTCCTCTTTTTGTTCCAGTAGGCCTGTTAAGACGAGGTTGTACTTCATTGCCCTGCATTGTTGGTCCTCCATCGTCCTTTGTAAATCAACAGTATCATGTCGTAGGTTCTTCATTTCATCCTCCATAACTGAAGTGTAGTTGGTTTGCTCAGTCAATGCATCTCTGTATGTTTTCAATTCTATACTGGCTTTAGTAATATTTTTTTTGCGTTATGCTCTGTTTTTTTCTTTCACTTTGTCATAGAATTCACTTATTGCCTCGGCACTTTTTTCCAATTCTAAGTTCTTTTCTTTTACAGCTTTTACGTCACATTCTAATTGTTCAACCTTCCCTGTCAACTTGCCGATGGCTGATTCTAATGCGTCTATCTTGTTAACTTTATTCTCTATTCTAACCAGTTTTTCATCTATTTGTCCGACTTTCTTAATCAATTGTTGAAGCGAGCTTACAATAGATTCGCTACTTCCATCTAAAACCATACGCGTATTTTCTAGCACCTCCGATGTCGACGTAGAGTTAGTACTGGCCATTATATCAGTGTATAGAGTTCAGGTAACGTCAGTAGTCCGTGACGAATCGCCGATCATATAAACTTCAGTAGACCGTGACGAATCGCCGATCGTATAGTCTCCTTACAATATCGAATGAAATTCACCTATAAGTCTATATATAGTAACAGTTTGGATTGTAACATGCCAATATACACACATCTCAAAAAAACACTTTTCAAGTTGACAAAATTCATCAAGGTCACTCCAAAATAATACCAAACAGTTCCGATAACGAATTCACTGGAAATATTGATACTCATCTCGTTACTTCATCGATAATCTCCATCTCTGTCAGAGCAATCTCAAACGTGTCAGTTATCTGGGCGCCGCCAGACCGCATACCCCTCCCCGTCATGAAATAACTATCCAACCAGCGTGAACCATGACGACCTTTCTGTTCCTGTCAATTTTATCAGTACCTGGTCATCACGTGTGCAGCCACGCGTAAACTGTAATATAGTGTGTGTTTTATTTAAGTGACTGCGGACCAAATCGAGTTACCAATAGAATTTAACAACTTTTCATTTCAAAATACAAGTCAACGTATTATGAGATTTTTTATATAAAGACTAAATGATAATATTTCAAAATGAAAAAAAAGTTTCACGTTCTAATATACGACTTTTCAGGACACGCACGTCTTTGTTTATCTACTACACTAAACCCAGATATATGCACGATTTTAACAGATTAAAAAGAAATTTTCTATCTAGTTACAGTTTTTGGTTTTGGAGTCCTTGACTATTCATTTAGGTACGACGATGTGTTCCGATAAGAATTAGATAAAATAAATAGTATTGTTATAATATAAGCACACAGTTGTGTAGTCGTACTTATGGTACATGTGTACTTATGGTACATGTTCTTCGACTACTATTTTATGGTGTATGGGGAACTGGGAAGATTCCCACTCGAAGTAAATATCAAACTGAGAATGCTGTGTTTTTGGATTAGACTTATACAAAATGAAAATAAATTAAGTAGCATACTTTATAAACTAATCTCGAAGTTACATTTCGAAGAAATATACACATTTTAATGGATATCTTTCATTAAAAATATTTTTGACGAATCTGGTCAGTCAAATATCTTCCTCAATGAAATACAAATGATTAACAGTTTTTATAAAAGTTTTATGAAACAACGCCTTCAAGATCAGTTTATACAAAAATGGTTTCTCAGGTGTGGAAAACTCCTCAAGAGACAGACTTATCTAATATATAAAAAAAATGGATTTGAAAATTATCTTATAAAATTATCGGAAATGAATAGAGTATACAATACTAAATTCCGTACATAAAATTTAAAAATTCCAATTGAGACTGGAAGATGGCGTAATGTTGAGAAACGTGAAAGAATATGCCATTTATGCAATGAAAATATCGGGGATGAATTTCACTATCTTTTTGTATGTAAACACGAAGAAATAAAAATAAAATATACGTATTAAATATATCCCACAGTATTATTATAGTAATCCCACTCTTCATAAGATGGGTAGCTTTTTAGGTATTTGTAATATCCAATTAATGAAGAAGGTGTCTCTATTCATTAGAAAAATGATGGTATTTTTGTAGATGTGAATAAAAGCTATGATAGTAGTACGGTATAAGTATTGTTAATTTTCAAATTAATTTTCCATATTTTAGTAATTGGTAATGATATATATTGTCCATCCTGCCACGTGCAGTTAAATATGTAACTTGTATAATCCATGTAACACATTTTAATGTGTCTGGGAGACTATAATGAAATCTTTGAAACTATCTTCTGAGTTGCAGTGACATGGATTAATTACATATTAGAGTACCCGTACACTGGTTAGGCAAGTCTGTGAATCAAAAGCACGACAGGTGGGCTTTCCACGTGTTTTCGTGAGGTATGGCCCCGTTGTCTTGGTCACGCTAGAACCCCGCGGCGATACATGCCAAGCCACGCAACCGTATTAGTTCTCAGGTAACTTTCTGGGTACGACTTCGCCAATTTTCGTTATGGGTTCGTTGGAATGGCCACGCGTGTGATTTAGAGAGTACCCGCTGGCGGTTAATGGCCAACCTTTGTCCATGGTCCGTAAACATGAGGTTAAAAGAGAAATGTTAGTGATAGATTGGATTAAATATCCCTCTTGCTAAATAACATTTTTGTGAGAAATCGATTTTTATTTTTTATATTATATATATATATACAATTAACCAGGCAATTCACGCTAAAAATATGTATATAACCAGAAATATAGTTCCATAAATGCACACGATTCAATAAAACACGTAACGCAATAAGTCGGTGGATTTTATGAATAGTAAAGAAATTTGTAAAGTGAGTTTGACCAAAAGACATAACGGCCGAGTATAAAATAATATATATCATTACTGGGTTTGCGCTGGTGTTCCATAACTGAGGTCCTCAGCTTGAATGGGGTCCTTTTAATACATCCTTGATATACAAAGTTCATTTGTTCATTTTTTTTTATTTCAAGTTTAATACGATCTTTGATCAATCTAAATGATTCAACCTGCGGGCCGATTATAAACAATCAGGCAAAAAGTGGTTTTAAAAGTATTTAGTGTTTCATGTATATCGACAAAACACATGAAATTAATGAGAATAATTAAAACAGATGACATGGGTCGTTTAGCTGTACTTTTTTTGTAGATCAATCGATACAATCCATAAATATCTTCATAATTCCTTCCACGGTAAAAAAAAATTGTGTGAGTCCATATTCGTCATATCTTCTAGGTCCAAAATCTGCTGCATAAAGTCTATGAATACATTATTGTTTTTGTCAAAACTGCATACTACTTTTAAAACCACTGCTCCGTTAAATCAGTATCGTTTAGTACAGTAGTTGAGTGATGACATGCTGTGAGAACACGTGGACGACATTACATCTTTTGCTTATCCGTACAGTTAATTGAAAGAAGTCTACAAATAGTCAATTAAAGAAGTCATATCACCTGCTGGCTATAATGTTTAAAATTTTCTGAAAAATGAACATTATTCTTTATGAAAAATGTCACCGTGCCTCATGGGCTATGTCATGAATACTATTACCCAATCACATAACAAGCGTACCTTGATTGGTATTAATTGACTCCGCCCCTTGTCATCACTTCTCTCGCTGAATCTTGAATTGACAATTTTTTTCAATTCATTTTATTCCGACCCGACTTCAGTAACAAACGGCCCTTTAATGACCTGGGGTTTGTTTTTTCTGTGGGCTTAGTCGTTTATCTTCATAATTTTGAAGGGGGACTTCTAACACGACCATGAAGATTTGTCTCATACTGTTGTAGAGCTGATATTTCGTGATGACATAGTGACCTTGATGATGCAACATATCGATTTGATATGGTCCAAAGCTAGCTCGTGGAGTGACCGCATTTGTGTTAGGTACTTGAACACAACTAGAAGTGACTGGTTAGCTTGACAAATTTGGACGTTTACTAACCTAAGAATACGGATGTAACATATAGTAACTAGTACTAAGGATCTATTCATACAGGATTTTTTCGCAGAGACTTAGCTAGAACTGTAAATATAGTAACTGAAAACTATATATATTCCATGCTCAGTTGCACAGCACATGCGGTACGGTAGCGATACAGTGACAGCGATACCACCAGTCGACTATATATTGGGAGCCGTGCTCTCGTTATGGGTGAGTGGTCAACACACTAGCGAAGCTTGCCCGCTGGCTCACTGCGCTGTCGCCGTAGGGGGTCAATGAGAACAATAGGCAGTGGTATTTCCACGAAAAAAATAACGCTTTCAAAACAAAATAACGTTTCCAACGATACTTGTAACGTGGTCACGTAAATAATCACATGTTCTGTTGATGCTAACAAAGTTTCACATAAAAATCACGTAACATTCTGGCAATAACATGGGAAACAAAATCATTAACAATCATTGCTGACACTAACACGTGAAATGAAATGAATAACAATGCAAAATAAATAAAAACATCAGCCACTAAATCTAACATCATTTAAAAAAGACAAAACCGCATGCAAAGATAGAGATAACACAGCAGCAAAAATATAACGTGTGCTAGAAAATAATAACATGCTTTTAGTTAAAGATAACTAAAATTTTGATAATAACAGTAAAACAGATATAACCAACATAAGTATTTAAAAAATCACGAATATGGTTAAAATAACAGTTTAAATAGGACATATGTGCACATGGATTTTTTATCGAGACGACGCATTTAATTATCTTTAATTAATTTATCTTGACGTAAAAGAAAACATGGTGGCAATGGTGTATAAGTGAGTGTATTTTTGTAACTACAGAAAAGAATACTAATTCGTTTGCTCCTGTTTGTTTATAGAGATAAAAATACTCAATTTTGCCGGCCGGTTGTTAGCATCTTCACATATACTGTGATGAGAATAGAAGTGACCCGACAACTATACTAGATAGAGATGACCAGTTTGAGACACGAGATGGACTATACACATATAGAAAAACATCAAGGTCTTATTAAGTTTTAAAACATCAAGGGACTTACTTGTAAGTTTTTAACACATCAAGTCTTATGTAAGTTGTTAAAACATCAAGGTTCTTATGTAGTGTTTTAAAACATTCAAGGTCTTTATGTATAGTTTTAACACTAATCAGGTATTTATGAAAGTTTTAAAAAGTGTCAATCAAGGTTCTTAATGTAAGTGTTAAAACATCAAGAGACTTATGTACTGTTTTATCAAAGTATATTAAAATATTTGGAATAAGAGATGAGTTTCAAATAGAATATGATGAACATTAAAAGTGTTTTTTGAGGACTAGGTTTTTGTGTGACCATACACATGAGTTGGTTTTAGATTACGGTTTTAATTCGACAGTGAAACATCCCTCGTGTTCCTATTGCATTAATGCTTAATATGGTGTACAGAAAACACGCGAAATAGTAAAATATAAAAAAATGGGTACGGAAATTACACTCGATCGTATAATTTTAACCAATAAAAATCGCAAACTTATTCATCGTTGACAGGTAATGAATCGAAGTTCTGTAAAATCAATATTGACAAAGGAAGAAGAGAGTTAAGGCGGACGGACGCATGCGCATGTGATATATTCCAGCACTCCAATAACGTCAGGGTGAAGGACACTGGTGTCTGACAGACCAAATATGACAAGGATATTCACTTCGATCGTTTTAGTTACAGTCATCAAAATTGAGGACAAAGAAAATTCGTTTCGCTTCAGCTTTTGCTGATTTTGACTACGAACGGTTATTATTGGTTACTACCCAGAGAAACACTGTACCTGTTGACTCTATGCGTCTTTCGGATATTCGTGAAAACAAGCAATTATTAACTCAAACTACGTAAGCGCTGGAAAATATTGTCAATATATGAAGAAAATATGGTGATCATCAAATTGAACTTTGATAGTCGATAGGATAGTGTCGTTGCATGTAATTGCAATAGTTGTGATACCGATGCGAACGTATTAACAGGATACAACGAATGAACTTTGTCAATTTTATCGACCCATGGAAAACCCTTTCGTACGTGATCAAATACCAAATCAGCGTCCATAAGCGAAAGCAAAACTATCGCCGGTCACCCATTTTTTTGACGACACTGGTATATACATTGTATATATATAATTATGTTTACGATCGCCGTCAGCGTGTGCACAGTGTTCGATGACTTAAATGTTACAAGCTATAATACTATATTGGCAACAAAGTATCAACGGTAAATCGCGCCGACAGTGGTTATTGAGGAGGGGCGAATTGTGATGACGGTGGGTTGCTTTGCAATTATCTCATTTAATAACATATGTACACCTTTTAAGAACAGTAATAAAGAAAAGGATAAAGGCCCAAGGTTTGTAAAAAAACGTGAACAACATGTAAATACAAATCCAAAGTTATACATTTCGTTTGATAATAACTACACCACGGGCGTTTGATCTAGACATATACAATGTAGGTCATGACCGAATACAATGTTGATGGATTGATCTAAACAAACACATTGCAGGTCTTGTATCAAAGTTCGGTTTGATCCTAGACCATATACAGATGTAGGTCATGTATGACACAAGGTTGGTATGATCTAGACATAGGACATATCATGTACACAATGTAGGTTTTCGGAAAATCTCGTACAAAATGGTTGGCATGCAACAAGGTCTTGGTTGATCTAAACATAAAATGCTTGGTCATGCACACAAGGTGGTTGGTTGATCGTAACATACCAAAATGTAGGTTATATACTTCGTTGATGCGATTTACTCTAAGATGCATTTTACAGTTCCTTGATCGTACATCTTCTCACGAGATCGGTAGAGTGCATGAAGTCTGGCGAGAATACTGCCACTATCGTTTGAGGAATTTACGTGACATACCAACTCGAACGCGGCGACAGACTATAGTTACACCTCATTTTATATATTGTGTACGATGGCTGGTTGATACATTATTTACTCAGATTTTGTTGAATTATTATTTACACAATTACCTGCGCCCCCTAATGGTGATTGTAGCTCAGAGTTCGGTTGATGAAATCACGAGGCGGAAAGGGTGGACAGAATGGGGATTCACTTCGTTATTGTACAGTGTATTTACAGGATTGGGTCAGCATAGGGTGTACAGGGCTTTGACCTATATACATGGATGGCTGTTGTCACCTTGGTGACACTCATTTATATATACATGATGTCTAACGATTGCGGTTGGTACATTTGCCGTTGACCTTATACACGGTGGCTTTACAGTCACACAGTTGACATTTCTAGCGCTTACTTTACATGATGGTCTGGTGTCACACATTGGTGACATATTCATTGACCTGATATCACGGTTGGCTGAAGCGTTGACACCATTGGGTTCAGTTCGTTATGTACATTTATTTACACGAATGAGTTGGTCGTCACATTGGTTGTACATTTCTATTGATAGACCTATGAGTTACGATGGATGGCGATCAGGTTGGCATTTCTCTAGAGTGACCTATTTAATCCCCCGACGACATGAGAGTTGGCGATCACATTGACATTTCCACGTTGACCCTATTATACATGAATGATTTCGATGACGACAACATTTTGTTATGGTTCTTGACCTATTTGACAACACATGGGCTGACATCTATATTCACGATGGACACGGCATATTGTCACACTTGCTCGATTATTGTACACGATGACTGACGCGCCACATCTCTTTAGTCACGATCACTGACGCTATATATGTTCTCACTTTACTTCTTGTATTATGTACCACTATGGCTGACTGTCACATGGGTCAACACCTCATTCAGGTAGATTTAACGGACACAATGCCCTGTTTGTTACTTGGCCGACCAGCCCTCACCTCAAAATCATTCCATTGTCTCAATCCTCATCGCCAACTTGTAAAACAATATCTAAAATTAAAATGAAAGCTTACGATTTTTACCCAATTAAAACAGGATATCTTACTTTATTACACTTGAGATAAAAAATTATTCATGCTAGTTAATTATCTAAGGTACACGATTGGGCACATCTTTTCCGCTCTTCAAGGTATCTCTTTTGTATGTATTTGACGGTTTTTTAGAATTTTGGGAATTATAGATAGAGTAGGACTATTGAAACTCTGGTGGACGAAACTATCTGTAAACGTTACTGCTCAGTGTGATATATCGAGCAGATAAAGACTATAGATATGGCCTTACTAAATCGGTCATTTATAGAAATTTTTTTTTTTCTTTTTTATCTAGAGGAACTGTTCCGCCCCTCTCCACTCTATATACGTATAGATCTTAAGTTTATCCGGCTTGCAAACCTTCACATTTTTATCTAGAATACTGATCACGACATTCCTTTCTTCGATCCTGACCTGATCTTTATTGTAGCATGTCATCTCCCACGTTTCCCCTCCTTCAGTTCAGATGGCATGAGCTTATGGGTGGACTTGGTTTACTCTCTTTGGGCAAAACTGGAGTACCGGTATCACATATGCGCGGCCTGGAAAATTCATCTCGGACATTTTTCGCGTGCGCCATTTGCCCGTTAGAAATAGAGATGCGTAGACTGGAAGAGTAAGCTTGACAAAAATCTCTCTAAGACTTCTCTAAGAATGAGCTATCTATATAAACGTAGCCCACCTAGGCTTCTAACATTAGAAAGCATCATCATATAGAATGTTTTTTGCTCAATATTCAAACTTAATCTTGAAATGTGATGACTTGGCTATTTGATATAGAAAATATTGTTGTAGCTACAAAATTGAAAGCGGGGGGGGGGGGGGGGGGGGGGGGGGCTGAGTTTCCTGAGAAGTTATGGAGTTTGAATATTAAAAAGGAAGAAATAACAAAAGCACATGTCGAACTTAGCTTTCCACCAATCAGTGATAGGAGGCTATCCACAATAAAGTGAGAGTCGCCATCCTGGCTCTTGTAAGGAAAACATGTATCAACAAAGAATAATAATAATATCGGTAGAACCGAAAGTTTAAAGATCCTTCACTGATGTGGCTAATGTTAATTTTTCTCCTATCAAAAAAAAAATAAAAAAAAAAAAAATAGACAAACGAAAACGTATGAGTATGCTTTTGCATTATAGTATAGCAAAATTTACTAATACTGTAAACCTCATATACCTCACCTTTGAAAAGTTTGAGGCTTCTTTGTAATAAAAATAATTTACTTCAAAATAAAATTATCAAAACATATATTAATTGCCGTGTCCTGAAAAAAAATCTTTCTGAATAAAATTGAACATATGCCGTTTATCAAGTATACTATGAAATCGAATGTACTTATTGCAGCATCGCACGCAAGAGGCAATAAATGAAATGAGTTTTTATATCATTTTTGTGGGCTAATATACGCACTGTATATTACATAGATTCCTAAATACGATGCAGGTTATTGTCCAAATCGCAAGAGTATCATTTATCTGTCTGTCTGTGCCAGTGTAGGCATCTTAGGTTTAGAAAAGTATACCATAGTACAGATATGGTGTTTGTCCTTGCATTTTAGTTTATCATTAGTTCAAGTTCGGATACAGTATATAAAAATTATTGA
>NW_027188079.1:0-47002 GCF_041381155.1 Argopecten irradians
AGTGATTGTCCATTACTTATTACATACTCCTTTCCCTCTAGTCGTCCAGAGTCGAATGATTGTCCATTACTTATTACATACTCTTTCCCTCTAGACGTCCAGAGTCGAGTGATTGTCCATTACTTATTACATACTCCTTTCCCTCTAGACGTCCAGAGTGGTGTGATTGTCCATTACTTATTACATACTCCTTTCCCTCTAGACGTCAGAGTCGAGTGATTGTCCATTACTTATTACATACTCCTTTTTCCCTAGTCGTCCAGAGTCGTGTGATTGTCCATTACTTATTACATACTCCTTTCCCTCTAGACGTCCAGAGTGGTGTGATTGTCCATTACTTATTACATACTCCTTTCCCTCTAGACGTCCAGAGTCGAGTGATTGTCCATTACTTATTACATACTCCTTTCCCTCTAGACGTCCAGAGTCGGTGATTGTCCATTACTTATTACATACTCCTTTCCCTCTAGACGTCCAGAGTCGAGTGATTGTCCATTACTTATTACATACTCCTTTCCCTCTAGTCGTCCAGAGTCGAATGATTGTCCATTACTTATTACATACTCCTTTCCCTCTAGTCGTCCAGAGTCGAGTGATTGTCCATTACTTATTACATACTCATTTTCCCTCTAGTCGTCCAGAGTGGTGTGATTGTCCATTACTTATTACATACTCCTTTCTCTCTAGTCGTCCAGAGTCGAGTGATTGTCCATTACTTATTACATACTCCTTTCCCTCTAGTCGTCCAGAGTCGTGTGATTGTCCATTACTTATTACATACTCCTTTCCCTCTAGACGTCCAGAGTCGAGTGATTGTCCATTACTTATTACATACTCCTTTCCCTCTAGACGTCCAGAGTCGTGTGATTGTCCATTACTTATTACATACTCCTTTCCCTCTAGACGTCCAGAGTCGAGTTGATTGTCCATTACTTATTACATACTCTTTTCCCTCTAGTCGTCCAGAGTGGTGTGATTGTCCATTACTTATTACATACTCCTTTCCCTCTAGACGTCCAGAGTGGTGTGATTGTCCATTACTTATTACATACTCCTTTCCCTCTAGACGTCCAGAGTGGTGTGATTGTCCATTACTTATTACATACTCCTTTCCCTCTAGTCGTCCAGAGTCGAGTGATTGTCCATTACTTATTACATACTCCTTTCTCTCTAGTCGTCCAGAGTCGAGTGATTGTCCATTACTTATTACATACTCCTTTCTCTCTAGTCGTCCAGAGTCGAGTGATTGTCCATTACTTATTACATACTCCTTTCTCTCTAGTCGTCCAGAGTCGAGTGATTGTCCATTACTTATTACATACTCCTTTCCCTCTAGACGTCCAGAGTCGAGTGATTGTCCATTACTTATTACATACTCCTTTCCCTCTAGACGTCCAGAGTCGTGTGATTGTCCATTACTTATTACATACTCCTTTCCCTCTAGTCGTCCAGAGTCGAGTGATTGTCCATTACTTATTACATACTCTTTCTCTCCGGTCGTCCAGAGTCGAGTGATTGTCCATTACTTATTACATACTGCTTTCCCTCTAGACGTCCAGAGTCGAATGATTGTCCATTACTTATTACATACTCATTTTCCCTCTAGTCGTCCAGAGTCGTGTGATTGTCCATTACTTATTACATACTGCTTTCCCTCTAGACGTCCAGAGTCGAATGATTGTCCATTACTTATTACATACTCCTTTCCCTCTAGTCGTCCAGAGTGGTGTGATTGTCCATTACTTATTACATACTGCTTTCCCTCTAGACGTCCAGAGTCGAATGATTGTCCATTACTTATTACATACTCATTTTCCCTCTAGTCGTCCAGAGTCGAGTGATTGTCCATTACTTATTACATACTCCTTTTTCTCTCTAGTCGTCCAGAGTCGAGTGATTGTCCATTACTTATTACATACTCCTTTCCCTCTAGTCGTCCAGAGTCGTGTGATTGTCCATTACTTATTACATACTCCTTTCCTCTAGACGTCCAGAGTCGAGTGATTGTCCATTACTTATTACATACTCCTTTCCCTCTAGACGTCCAGAGTCGAGTGATTGTCCATTACTTATTACATACTCCTTTCCCTCTAGTCGTCCAGAGTCGAGTGATTGTCCATTACTTATTACATACTCCTTTCCCTCTAGACGTCCAGAGTCGAGTGATTGTCCATTACTTATTACATACTCTTTCTCTCTAGTCGTCCAGAGTCGAGTGATTGTCCATTACTTATTACATATACTCCTTTCTCCCTCTAGTCGTCCAGAGTCGGTGATTGTCCATTACTTATTACATACTCCTTTCTCTCTAGTCGTCCAGAGTCGAGTGATTGTCCATTACTTATTACATACTCCTTTCTCTCTAGTTGTCCAGAGTCGTGTGATTGTCCATTACTTATTACATACTCCTTTCCCTCTAGTCGTCCAGAGTCGAGTGATTGTCCATTACTTATTACATACTCCTTTCCCTCTAGACGTCCAGAGTCGAGTGATTGTCCATTACTTATTACATACTCCTTTTCTCTCTAGTCGTACAGAGTCGAGTGATTGTCCATTACTTATTACATACTCCTTTCCCTCTAGTCGTCCAGAGTCGAATGATTGTCCATTACTTATTACATACTACCTTTCCTCTAGTCGTCCAGAGTCGAGTGATTGTCCATTACTTATTACATACTCCTTTCCCTCTAGACGTCCAGAGTCGAGTGATTGTCCATTACTTATTACATACTCCTTTCCCTCTAGTCGTCCAGAGTCGAGTGATTGTCCATTACTTATTACATACTCCTTTCTCTCTAGTTCGTCCAGAGTCGAGTGATTGTCCATTACTTATTACATACTCCTTTTCTCTCTAGTCGTCCAGAGTCGAGTGATTGTCCATTACTTATTACATACTCCTTTCTCTCTAGTCGTCCAGAGTCGAGTGATTGTCCATTACGTTATTACCTTTATACTCCTTTCTCTCTAGTTGTCCAGAGTCGAGTGATTGTCCATTACTTATTACATACTCCTTTCTCTCTAGTCGTCCAGAGTCGAGTGATTGTCCATTACTTATTACATACTCCTTTCTCTCTAGTCGTCCAGAGTCGAGTGATTGTCCATTACTTATTACATACTCTTTCTCTCTAGTCGTCCAGAGTCGAGTGATTGTCCATTACTTATTACATACTCATTTTCTCTCTAGTCGTCCAGAGTCGAGTGATTGGCCATTACTTATTACATACTCCTTTCTCTCTAGTCGTCCAGAGTCGAGTGATTGTCCATTACTTATTACATACTCTCTTTTCTCTCTTTCGTCCAGAGTCGAGTGATTGTCCATTACTTATTACATACTCCTTTCTCTCTAGTCGTCCAGAGTCGAGTGATTGTCTATTACTTATTACATACTCCTTTCTCTCTAGTCGTCCAGAGTCGAGTGATTGTCCATTACTTATTACATACTCCTTTCTCTCTAGACGTCCAGAGTCGAGTGATTGTCATTACTTATTACATACTCCTTTCTCTCTAGTCGTCCAGAGTCGAGTGATTGTCCATTACTTATTACATACTCCTTTCTCTCTAGTCGTCCAGAGTCGAGTGATTGTCCATTACTTATTACATACTCCTTTCCTCTCTAGTCGTCCAGAGTCGAGTGATTGTCCATTACTTATTACATACTCCTTTCTCTCTAGTCGTCCAGAGTCGAGTGATTGTCCATTACTTATTACATACTCCTTTCTCTCTAGTCGTCCAGAGTCGAGTGATTGTCCATTACTTATTACATACTCCTTTCTCTCTAGTTGTCCAGAGTCGAGTGATTGTCCATTACTTATTACATACTCCTTTCTCTCTAGTTGTCCAGAGTCGAGTGATTGTCCATTACTTATTACATACTCCTTTTCCCTCTAGTCGTCCAGAGTCGAGTGATTGTCCATTACTTATTACATACTCCTTTCTCTCTAGTCGTCCAGAGTCGAGTGATTGTCCATTACTTATTACATACTCCTTTCTCTCTAGTCGTCCAGAGTCGAGTGATTGTCCATTACTTATTACATACTCCTTTCTCTCTAGTTGTCCAGAGTGGTGTGATTGTCCATTACTTATTACATACTCTTTCTCTCTAGTCGTCCAGAGTCGAGTGATTGTCCATTACTTATTACATACTCCTTTCTCTCTAGTCGTCCAGAGTCGAGTGATTGTCCATTACTTATTACATACTCCTTTCTCTCTAGTCGTCCAGAGTCGAGTGATTGTAAATTACTTATTACATACTCATTTTCCCTCTAGTCGTCCAGAGTGGTGTGATTGTCCAATACTTATTACATACTCCTTTCTCTCTAGTCGTCAAGAGTCGAGTGATTGTAAATTACTTATTACATACTCCTTTCTCTCTAGTCGTCCAGAGTCGAGTGATTGTCCATTACTTATTACATATCTTTCTCTCTAGTCGTCCAGAGTCGAGTGATTGTCCATTACTTATTACATACTCCTTTCTCTCTAGTCGTCCACAGTCGAGTGATTGTCTATTACTTATTAAATACTCATTTCTCTTTAGTTGTCCAGAGTCGAGTGATTGTCTATTACTTATTACATACTCCTTTCTCTCTCGTTGTCCAGATTCGAGTGATTGTCCATTACTTATTACATACTCCTTTTTCCTCTAGTCGTCCAGGGTCGAGTGATTGCCCATTGGTTCTCAGAACAATCTCTTTTGCCATTGTCCTTCATAATTCTAAGTCAGCGTGGAGGCTCCATTCTCACCTTCTTCGTGTCGGCAACCATAGCTGATAAACTTGGCTTTGGAGTAGCTATATGGAGCGGTAAGTGTTTCTTCTTTTTATAGATTAGATTTTTTGCGAAGAAATATCCAAGATGTTTAAAAGGACAAAGGGTTTGAACTAGAAGTTTGTATAAAATATATTTTACGAAGCGGATGGCAATTTGTATCAAATGAATGTAAACACTGTGTTTTCCTCCATCCATAATTTAGGCGTTTTTAATATTTTTTTTGTTATATTTTAAGCTGAGAGGATTGTTTTACTATATGTTGTAATATTTCCTATACATAGGATCCTTTCTATGTGGACTTGGCGTTATATCAGCTATCTGTCTGGCTTTCTCTCTCAGGAAAGTCCAAATAGACCAAACATCTCCGAGTGTCGACATCAATTATACCGTAAGTATGCTGCTCCGATACCAGTATGTTTGTGGAATTCAGTATTTTGTAGTATGTAATGTGTACTACTCCGATACCAGTATGTTTTGGGAATTCAGTATTATGTAAAATATAGTGTGTACTGCTCCGATACCAGTATAAATTCAGTATTATATAGTATATAGTGTGTACTGCTCCGATACCAGTATGAATTCAGCATTATGTAGTATATAGTGTGCACTGCTCCGCCAACCAGTATGGATTCATTATTATGTAGTATATAGTATGAACTGCTCCGATACCAGTATGAATTCAGTATTTTGTAGTATATAGTGTGTACTGCTCCAATACCAGTATAAATTCAGTATTATGTTTTATGTAGTGTGTGCTGCTCCGATACCAGTATGTTCGGAGAATTCAGTATTGTGTAGCATATAGTGTGTACTGCTCCGATACCAGTATGAATTTAGCATTATGTAGTATGTAGTGTGTACTGCTCCGATACCAGTATGAAATCAGCATTATGTAGCATATAGTGTGTACTGCTCCGATACCAGTATGAATTCAGCATTATGTAGTATATAGTATGTACTGCTCCGATACCAGTATGAATTCAGTATTATGTAGTATATAGTGTGTACTGCTCCGATACCAGTATAAAGGATTTCCTATGCATGAAAACGGAAAAACGATAATGCAGCTTTTGAGTTTTTGAATTGAAGAAAAGGTCGTTATTGGATATGTTAAAACAGCTTTTTAATTATTTTGTATCATCGCTAAGTGTTTGACTTATGTCTACGTGTTTTTTGCTTACAGACTTTAGCCGATATTAAGGCCGTCCCCAAAAAGTTCTGGCTACACGTGTGCATGATAGCCTTACTATACGGACAGATCATTAGCTTCCATGCAAACTTGCCGTAAGTATCCAGGCATAGTAATCTCAGGTGGGATTGACACTTCATCGTAAGTATCCAGGTATAGTAATCCTGTGTATTATTGATACTTCATCGTATGTATCCAGGTATAGTAATCCTGTGTGTGATTTACACTTCATCGTAAATATCCAGGTATAGTAATCATGTGTGTGATTGACACTTCATCGTACGTATCCCGTTATAGTAATTTTGTGTGTGACTGACACTTCATCGTAAGTATCCAGGTAAAGTAATCCTGTGTGTGATTGACACTTCATCGTACGTATCCAGGTATAGTAATTTTGTGTGTGACTGACAATTCATCGTAAGTATCCAGGTATGGTAATCCGGTGTGTGATTAACACTTCATCGGAAGTATACAGGTATAGTAATCATGTGTGTGATTGACACTTCATCGTACGTATCCAGGTATAGTAATTTTGTGTGTGACTGACACTTCATCGTAAGTATCCAGGTATGGTAATCCGGTGTGTGATTAACACTTCATCGGAAGTATACAGGTATAGTAATCATGTGTATGATTGACACTTCATCGTAAGTATCCAGGTATAGTAATCATATGTGTGATTGACACTTCATCGTACGTATCCAGGTATAGTAATTTCGTGTGTGACTGACACTTCATCGTAATTATCCAGGTACAGTAATCCTGTGTGTGATTGACACTTCATCGTACATCGTAAGTATCCAGGTGATTGACATCGTAACTAAATTTTGTGTGTCGTAAGACTGACACTTCATCGTAAGTATCCAAGTAAAGTAATCCTGTGTGTGATTGACACTTCATCGTAAGTATCCAGGTATAGTAATGCTGTGTGTGATTGACACTTCATCGTAAGTATCCAGATAAAGTAATCCTGTGTGTGATTAACACTTCATCGTAAGTTTCCAGGTATAGTAATCCTGTGTGTGATTGACACTTCATCGTAGTATCCAGGTATAGTAATCCTGTGTGTGATTGACAATTCATCGTAAATATCCAGGTATTGCAATACTGTGTGTTATCTACACACTATCGTAAGTATCCAGGTATAGTAATCCTGTGTGTGATTGACACTTCATCGTAAGTATCAAGGTATAGTAATCCTGTGTGTGATTGACACTTCATCGTAAGTATCCAGGTGAAGTAAACATGTGTGTGATTAACACTTTATCGTAAGTATCCAGGTATAGTAATTTTGTGTGTGACTGACACATCATCGTAAGTATCCAGGTAAAATAATCCTATGTGTGATTGACACTTCATCGTAGGTATCCAAGTATAGTAATCATATGTGTGACTGACACTTCATCGTAAATATCCAGTTATAGTAATATTTGTGTATAATTGACACTTCATCGCAAGTGTCTAGGTAAAGTAATCCTGTGTGTGATTAACACTTCATCGTAAGTATACAGGTATTGTAATCATGTGCGTGATTGACACTTCATAGTAAGTATCCAGGTATAGTAATCCTGTGTGTGATTGACACTTCATCGTAAGTATTCAGGTATAGTTATCCTCTGTGTGATTGACACTTCATCGTAAATATCCAGGTATAGTAATAGTGAGTGTTATCTACACTTTATTGTAAGTATCCAGTTATGGTAATCCGGTGTGATATTAACACTTCATCGTAAGTATCCAGGTATAGTAATCCTGTGTGTGATTGACACTTCATCGTAAGTATACAGGTATAGTAATCATGTGTATGATTGACACTTCATCGTTAGTTTCCAGGTATAGTAGTCATGTGTGTGATTGACACTTCATCGTTAGTATCCAGGTATAGTAATCATAGTGTGTGTGATTGACACTTCATCGTACGTATCCAAGTATAGTATAGTTTTGTGTTGTGACTGACACTTCATCGTAAGTATCTAGGTAAAGTAATCCTGTTATGTGATTGACACTTCATCGTAAGTATCCAGATAAAGTAATCCTGTGTGTGATTGGCACTTCATCGTAAGTATCCAGGTATAGTAATCCTGTCTGTGATTGACACTTCATCGTAAGTATCCAGGTATAGTTATCCTGTGTGTGACTGACACTTCATTGTGAGTACCCAGATAAAGTTATCCTGTGTGTTATTAACACTTCATCGTAAGTTTCCAGGTATAGTAATCCTGTGTGTGATTGACACTTCATCGTAAGTATTCAGGTATAGTTATCCTGTGTGTGATTGACACTTCATCGTAAATATCCAGGTATAGTAATAGTGAGTGTTATCTACACTTTATTGTAAGTATCCAGTTATGGTAATTCGGTGTGATATTAACACTTCATCGTAAGTATCCAGGTATAGCAATCCTGTGTGTGATTGACACAAGGTATAGCAATCCTGTGTGTGATTGACACTTCATCGTAAGTATCCAGGTAGAGTTATCCTGTGTGTGATTGACACTTCATCGTAAGTATCCAGGTAGAGTTATCCTGTGTGTGATTCACACTAGGTATAGTAATACTGTGTGTGATTGACACTTTATCGTAAGTATCCAGGTATGGTAATCATGTGTGTGATTGACACTTCATCGTAAGTATCTAGGTAAGGTAATCCTGGGTGTGATTGACACTTCATCGTTCGTATCCAGGTATAGTAATTTTGTGTGTGACTGACACTTCATCGTAAGTATCCAGGTAAAGTAATCTTGTGTGTGATTGACACTTCATCGTAAGTATCCAGATAAAGTAATCCTGTGTGTGATTGACACTTCATCGTAAGTATCCAGGTATAGTAATCCTGTATGTGATTGACACTTCATCGTAAGTATCCAAGTAATCCTGTGTGTGATTGACACTTCATCGTAGTTATCCAGGTATAGTAATCCTGTGTGTGATTGACACTTCATCGTAAGTATCTAGATAAAGTAATCCTGTGTGTGATTGACACTTCATCGTACGTATCCAGGTATAGTAATTTTGTGTGTGACTGACACTTCATCGTAAGTATCCAGGTAAAGTAATCCTGTGTGTTATTGACACTTCATCGTAAGTATCCAGATAAAGTAATCCTGTGTGTGACTGACACTTCATCGTAAGTATCCAGATAAAGTAATCCCGTGTGTTATTGACACTTCATCGTAAGTATCCAGATAAAGTAATCCTGTGTGTGATTGACACTTCATCGTAAGTATACAAGTAAAGTAATCCTGTGTGTTATTGACACTTCATCGTAAGTATCCTGGTATAGTAATCCTATGTGTGATTGACACTTCATCGTAAATATCCAGGTATAGCAATACTGTGTGTTATCTACACATTATCGTAAGTATCCAGGTATAGTAATCCTGTGTGTGATTGACACCTCATCGTAAATATCCAGTTATAGTAATCTTGTGTATAATTGACACTTCATCGCAAGTGTCTAGGTAAAGTAATCATGTGTGTGATTGACACTTCATCGTAAGTATCAAGGTAAAGTAATCCTGTGTGTGATTGACACTTCATCGTAAGTATCCAGGTAGAGTAATCCTGTGTGTGATTGACACTTCATCGTAAGTATCCAGGTATAGTAATCTTGTGTGTGTTTAACACTTCATTGTAAGTATACAGGTATAGTAATCATGTGTGTGATTGACACTTCATCGTAAGTATCCAGGTATAGTAATCCTGTGTGTGATTGACACTTCATCGTAAGTATCCAGGTGAAGTAAACATGTGTGTGATTAACACTTTATCGTAAGTATCCAGGTATAGTAATTTTGTGTGTGACTGACACCTCATCGTAAGTATCCAGGTAAAATAATCCTATGTGTGATTGACACTTCATCGTAGGTATCCAAGTATAGTAATCATATGTGTGACTGACACTTCATCGTAAATATCCAGTTATAGTAATATTGTGTATAATTGACACTTCATCGCAAGTGTCTAGGTAAAGTAATCCTGTGTGTGATTAACACTTCATCGTAAGTATACAGGTATTGTAATCATGTGTGTGATTGACACTTCATAGTAAGTATCCAGGTATAGTAATCCTGTGTGTGATTGACACTTCATCGTAAGTATTCAGGTATAGTTATCCTCTGTGTGATTGACACTTCATCGTAAATATCCAGGTATAGTAATAGTGAGTGTTATCTACACTTTATTGTAAGTATCCAGTTATGGTAATCCGGTGTGATATTAACACTTCATCGTAAGTATCCAGGTATAGTAATCCTGTGTGTGATTGACACTTCATCGTAAGTATACAGGTATAGTAATCATGTGTATGATTGACACTTCATCGTTAGTTTCCAGGTATAGTAGTCATGTGTGTGATTGACACTTCATCGTAAGTATCCAGGTATAGTAATCCTGTGTGTGACTGACACTTCATTGTGAGTACCCAGATAGAGTTATCCTGTGTGTTATTAACACTTCATCGTAAGTTTCCAGGTATAGTAATCCTGTGTGTGATTGACACTTCATCGTAAGTATTCAGGTATAGTAATCCTGTGTGTGATTGACATTTCATCGTTAGTATCCAGGTATAGTAATCATGTGTGTGATTGACACTTCATCGTACGTATCCAAGTATAGTAATTTTGTGTGTGACTGACACTTCATCGTAAGTATCTAGGTAAAGTAATCCTGTTATGTGATTGACACTTCATCGTAAGTATCCAGATAAAGTAATCCTGTGTGTGATTGGCACTTCATCGTAAGTATCCAGGTATAGTAATCCTGTCTGTGATTGACACTTCATCGTAAGTATCCAGGTATAGTTATCCTGTGTGTGACTGACACTTCATTGTGAGTACCCAGATAAAGTTATCCTGTGTGTTATTAACACTTCATCGTAAGTTTCCAGGTATAGTAATCCTGTGTGTGATTGACACTTCATCGTAAGTATTCAGGTATAGTTATCCTGTGTGTGATTGACACTTCATCGTAAATATCCAGGTATAGTAATAGTGAGTGTTATCTACACTTTATTGTAAGTATCCAGTTATGGTAATTCGGTGTGATATTAACACTTCATCGTAAGTATCCAGGTATAGCAATCCTGTGTGTGATTGACACAAGGTATAGCAATCCTGTGTGTGATTGACACTTCATCGTAAGTATCCAGGTAGAGTTATCCTGTGTGTGATTCACACTAGGTATAGTAATACTGTGTGTGATTGACACTTTATCGTAAGTATCCAGGTATGGTAATCATGTGTGTGATTGACACTTCATCGTAAGTATCTAGGTAAGGTAATCCTGGGTGTGATTGACACTTCATCGTTCGTATCCAGGTATAGTAATTTTGTGTGTGACTGACACTTCATCGTAAGTATCCAGGTAAAGTAATCTTGTGTGTGATTGACACTTCATCGTAAGTATCCAGATAAAGTAATCCTGTGTGTGATTGACACTTCATCGTAAGTATCCAGGTATAGTAATCCTGTATGTGATTGACACTTCATCGTAAGTATCCAAGTAATCCTGTGTGTGATTGACACTTCATCGTAGTTATCCAGGTATAGTAATCCTGTGTGTGATTGACACTTCATCGTAAGTATCTAGATAAAGTAATCCTGTGTGTGATTGACACTTCATCGTACGTATCCAGGTATAGTAATTTTGTGTGTGACTGACACTTCATCGTAAGTATCCAGGTAAAGTAATCCTGTGTGTTATTGACACTTCATCGTAAGTATCCAGATAAAGTAATCCTGTGTGTGACTGACACTTCATCGTAAGTATCCAGATAAAGTAATCCCGTGTGTTATTGACACTTCATCGTAAGTATCCAGATAAAGTAATCCTGTGTGTGATTGACACTTCATCGTAAGTATACAAGTAAAGTAATCCTGTGTGTTATTGACACTTCATCGTAAGTATCCTGGTATAGTAATCCTATGTGTGATTGACACTTCATCGTAAATATCCAGGTATAGCAATACTGTGTGTTATCTACACATTATCGTAAGTATCCAGGTATAGTAATCCTGTGTGTGATTGACACCTCATCGTAAATATCCAGTTATAGTAATCTTGTGTATAATTGACACTTCATCGCAAGTGTCTAGGTAAAGTAATCATGTGTGTGATTGACACTTCATCGTAAGTATCAAGGTAAAGTAATCCTGTGTGTGATTGACACTTCATCGTAAGTATCCAGGTAGAGTAATCCTGTGTGTGATTGACACTTCATCGTAAGTATCCAGGTATAGTAATCTTGTGTGTGTTTAACACTTCATTGTAAGTATACAGGTATAGTAATCATGTGTGTGATTGACACTTCATCGTAAGTATCCAGGTATAGTAATCATGTGTGTGATTGACACTTCATTCTACGTATCCAAGTATACTAATTTTGTGTGTGACTGACACTTCATCGTAAGTATCCAGATAAAGTAATCCTGTGTGTGATTGACACTTCATCGTAAGTATTCAGGTATAGTAATCCTGTGTGTGATTGACACTTCATCGTAAGTATACAGTTATAGTAATCATGTGTGTGATTGACACTTCATCGTTAGTTTCCAGGTATAGTAATCATGTGTGAGATTGACACTTCATCTTAAGTATCCAGGTATAGTAATCATGTGTGTGACTGACACCTCATCGTAAGTATCTAGGTATAGTAATCTTGTGTATAATTGACACTTTATCGCAAGTATCTAGGTAAAGTAATCCTGTGTGTGATTGACACTTCATCGTTAGTATCCAGGTAAAGTAATCCTGTGTGTGATTGACACTTCATCGTTAGTATCCAGGTATAGTAATCCTGTGTGTGATTGACACTTCATCGTAAGTATCCAGGTATAGTAATCCTGTGTGTGATTGACACTTCATCTTAAGTATCCAGGTATAGTAATCATGTGTGTGACTGACACCTCATCGTAAGTATCTAGGTATAGTAATCTTGTGTATAATTGACACTTTATCGCAAGTATCTAGGTAAAGTAATCCTGTGTGTGATTGACACTTCATCGTAAGTATCCAGGTATGGTAATTCTCTTTGTGATTGACACTTCATCGTAAGTATCCAGGTATAGTAATCCTGCGTGTGATTGACACTTCATCGTTTTCTGAAGTCAGTACAGAATCGGTATGTCATGTCTGGCTTTGGCACCAGAACACATGGGGAGCTCCATTCACTTTTGCTTGGTTCAATAATATCTGTCCAACATGTATCGAATTTCCTTCTATAAGTGATCTTCTTTCAAAGGATTGACACGGTAAGGATGTTGCTTGACAGGTGGCGCATCGCCCACATCCACGTCGTGATATATAACATCTGTTTTGCCTGATGTGTCCGGAAACAAATTCTAAACTCAATTATCAAATCTTTCAGTTCATTGCGTTCCTTTTCCGATAGATGACATAGTTTCTTGTCCAAGTTCGCGAGCACATCTCAGTTCCGTAACTTAACACCACAGTCTAAACCTACATCTTGTACACCACCATCTAAGTCTAATTTACAAATATCAGCTGTACTTTCACTTTGTGATGGTACAGAGGCCAAAGTAGCAATAGGTTGAGAGGTCTTGCTCTCTTCTCTATCTACATATTTCTTAAGCATATTAACATGACATAAAAGTTATCTTGCGCCTCCCTGGAGTTTGTACAATGTAGTTAACATCATCTACCTTTTTCTCAACAACATCAGGTCCAAAATAGCTAGCTTGCAAAGGCTGACCCGGTATTGGTAATAGAGCCAAAATTTTGTCACCTGGATCAGAACTTCTTGCACGGGCATCTTTGTCATACCATGTTTTCATTTTGGCTTGAGTAACGGCCAAATTTTCTTTTGCCAATTCGCATGCCCTTGTCAACCTTTGCTTAAAGTTAGACACATACTCTAAGAGATTCAATGTAGAATCTTCGTCCAAAATTTTGTCTTTCAAAATTTTCAAAGGACCACGTACATTGTGTCCAAACACAAGTTCAAAGGGACTGAAGCCAAGAGATTATTGTACAGATTCTCTAACGCCAAACAACAACATGTGTATGCCTTCGTACCAATCTCTTTTATTTTCAAAACAATAAGATATCATCATATTCTTCAATGTCTGATGAAAACGTTCTAAAGCACCATGAAACTCTGGATGATAAGCACTTGACTTATACTGCTGGATCTGAATTTGGTACATGACTTGTTGAAAAATACCAGACATGAAATTCGAACCTTGGTCCGATTGGACAGCTTTTGGAAGACCAACCAGTGTAAAGAATTTAACCAAAGCCTTGACTATGTAAGGGGCCTTGATATTCCTGAGTGGAATGGCTTCAGGGAAGCGTGTGGAAGAACACATAATAGTTAAAAGATACTCATTCCAAGACTTAGTTTTGGGTAGAGGACCTACAAAGTCTATAATGACTCTACTAAATTGTTCCTCAAATGCTTGAATGGTATGCAAAGGAGCCACAGGGATTTTCTGATGAGGTTTCTCACCACCTGACAAGTATGACAACACCTACAAAAATCAGCCACATCCCGTTTCAGCTTGGGCCAAAAGAAGTGATCAAAGATCCTGTTATTAGTCTTGGTCACACCTAGATGTCCTGTCATAGGTACATCCTGAGACAAACTCAGAATATGTTGCCTATACCTCGGTGGGACAACTATTTGATTGAAAACCTTCCAGTCTTCTTTGGGAGACACATCAGGGGGGCGCCACTTGCGCATCAACACACCTGACCTACGGAAGTAACAAACTGGGACTTTCTCAGCCTCTTCCTCACACAAAGCTCGATTACACAATAAGGAGATTTCAGGATCTTTTTCCTGTTCTACTATAAGCTCCTCTCTAGACAAAGATGATTTACTCATCATTTCAGCCAAAGAAGTATACTTGTTAGGAACAACCCTATCACTATCAAAGTCTACAGGATTGCTCAAAAGATCACATTTTCCCCCGATATCCTCTATATCATGAGCCAAGAAAGTGTCACCTAACCCTGGACTATAATGATCCTCAACTACTGCAACATTCTTACTCATTGAACGAGTTACAGCACAAGAAGGGAAAATACCAGGAAAATCCTGTTGAGTAGTCTCAGCACCACCTGTTTTATAAGGAATACTGGACACTAACGGATCCACCTTTCTCTCCAGCCAAGTCATTGCCTAAAATAAGCGACACGCCCTCTATGGGAAGTTCCGGCCAATGGTAACAGGCCCAGTTACCAAGTCTGACTTTAAATAAACACAATGGAGATACACATTAACAAATCCAACTCTACACTTTGAAGCAAAACACTACTACCACATGAGGTCTCCTCAGACAAAGGCATTACGCCATCTAATATCAAAGAATGAGAAGCCCAGTATCTCTCAAAATCTTCACAGGTTTCAAGTTGGTGATATCACTAGTAAGTGAAACAAAACCTTCAGAAATGAGAAAGAGTACTTCTCCAAGGCGCTATCAGACTCTGAGCTCTTAATCTCAATAGACACTTTAGAATCTTCCACAATATCACAAGTTTCTGACTAGGCTTTCACATATCTAACACAGAAGGAATTGGATGTTTACGCCTTTGCTCCTTACGCTGGAGAGAAAAACATTCAGACATAACATGTCCTACTTTCATTCAGTAATTACAAACAGGACAAGAAGGAGACTCCACACCTGCCCTATCATCTGTTTTAGAAGCAGACTTAGTTTATCACCTTATTTAGGTTTGTCGTTGGAAGGGCCACTAAAGGTTGGGTTCCTAGGCTGACCAAATTTACTAGTAGCTGTGGTACTGTTTTTGTCTTGAGAACTGTTTTTAACAAATGAGCCTTTGTAGGTGAAAGCGTAATCATCAGCTATTGTAGATACTTCACTAAGTGTTTCAACTTTTCTCTCATCTAAATGAGTTTTTATGTTTGTGTGGACACAACGTGTAAACTCCTCCATCAACGTTTATTGCCTCAATTTACCGAAATCGTCATCAATATCTTTAGAATCAAACCACCTATTAAATAATTGTTCTTTTTCCCTGGCAAATTCTACATGAGATTGTTCATCTTTCTTTTTCGAGTTTCGAAATTTCTGGCGGTAAGCCTCAGGAACTAACTCATAAGCTTTCAAAATAGCTTTCTTGACCACTTGGTAATTCGAAATGTCATGTACAGACAATGAAGAATAAATGTCTCTAGCTTTACCAATCAAGACACTCTGAAGAAGCATTGTAAGCTAATCTTCAGGCCATTTCATACTGTCAGCTATTTTCTCAAAATGCAGAAAATACTTGTCAACTTCTTTCTCTTGAAAAGGAGGAACTAACCTGATGTTTCTACTAACATCAAAACCTCTGTTTCCTTGTAAACCCCTAAAAGTTGGATTACTTGAACTGTCCTGAGAAGCTAGCTCTAATTCTTTAGTTCTAAGTTCTGTTTCAGCTTGAATGATCTGCCTCTCTAGTTCTAACATATGATCTCTCTCGATCTCTTTTTCTTTTGATTCTCTTTCAATTTCATTTTCTCTTAACTCCCTTTCTTTGTCTGTTTCTTTATCTCTTAACTTTTTGTCTTTGTTTATTTCTTTTTCTCTTAACTCCTTTTCTATTTCTCTTTCTCACATTTCTTTCTCTATTTGTTTCATTTTCATTTCATGTTCAAGTTCCATTTCTCTAATTTGGATTTCTGAAGCGACTGTTTCCTCTATATTATCTAATGCACTAGAGTCACATTTGCCATTGTCAACAAAATATCTTATAATTACATTCCGAATTTCAGTTTTCCTCAAATTAGTTTTGATAGCTAGGCCTAAATGTTTACTCAATAACAGTAAATCCTTCTTATTAACTTGCAAAAGAACTTCCAGGAATGGCGCTTTAACAAACTGTCCTACCTCCATAGTAGTCATGTTTATTTAGCTTGTCATGTTCCTATATTTAGACTTTTGTATTTTATTACAATTTTATTTGCAATCCGGAACTTTCCGGAATCTGCAGTCCGGATGTTAGTCTAGCCTAATTTTAGATTCGACTCAGGTTGTCAACATGCCGGGCCACGGCTAAATCAAAGGAAAATTTAGGTCCCCCACAGGGTAGGTTTATTCCCTGTCCATATATTGTTTATATGTATTTTTGTCTACCATATGATTGTAAACATTATTCAGTCATTGTGATTATTTCACGAGGGTTTATTTGCCATTTTTAGTCATTTGATTATCGTTGATCATGTATCGTCTGCAGGAGCACATGTTCAGTGCTTTAGGACCCTGCGTGTCACTAGTATAGCATATGTTGATTAGAGGTATTATGGGATGTATGTATAGTATGTTTACTAGATAGGTATAATGTGAATAAGCCTTTTAGATAGATATAATTACTGTTTTGATCGAGGTATGATTTAGTCAATTCGTCCTCTTATAATTACATGTGTATACATGGGACGAAATGTCTTACTAGGCAAACTTTATTATAGATAACAATTTACTATAAATAATGTACTTAGAGACATTCTGTCTGAAGGTGAATGCATATATATTGTGTTCATATATAGAAATATTGTCAAATAGGAAATCCAGGTAATTTACATGTGTAATTTTGTTCTCATATCTCATTATTTACACTTATTATCTCTAGTCAATTATGTGTATAGTTATCAAAGTATTGAGGGTACTGAGATAGATTAAGTTTCAATTAGGCATGTATAGTTATAAGGACACATTGTACATCTGTCTTATTGTGCCTTTATTTTCAAATATTGTAGTCTTTTACCTTCCTCCGGGAAGTTCTGTGCTTTGGATAACCACCTTCCTCCGGGGAGTTCTGTGAATCGAATACCTTCCTCCGGGAAGTTCAATGTAAACAGATGTACCTTCCTCTGGGGAGATTTGCGAAATAAACAAGTGAACCTACAGAAATCTGAGTCGTGTCATAAACACCACAGTAAAAGACCTGCGATCCAGACCTATAGGAATTCATCATCAACAACAATGAGTATGGCAAGCGAGACACGTACCAGGAACTTAACACCAGAAGGCGAGACAATGTTTCAAGCCGTTGTTCAAGACTATTCTAAAACGTTGGTGAAATTAGGAGCTACAATTCATGATTTGATCCATAGGATAATCATAAATGCTGAAGAAGGTTTGTTAGAAGAATTACTCGTAAACAAATCTCTCTACATAGATGTTTCAGACAAATTCATGGATTTTCTTCAGAGGACAAGAACAGCAGATAGTTTTAGAGAACTCGCTAGTCACAAACTTGTTCGTGAAAGTATTCTTTCCAAGATTGATTCCGCAGACAGAGGCCCTCCAACAAAGGAAGACAAGGCACGGTCACAAACATCATTTTGTTCCAGTCGATCTCATAGATCCTCAGTTGATTACATACTTACTAAACAGAGACTAAAACATGAAAGAGCAAAGGTGAACATGGAGTTTATGGAAAAGGAGGCAAAAGTATTAAAACAACAAACTGAAGTCGACATAAGTCTGAAAATTACTTAGATCGAAAAGAGACCTAAAAGAAGCAGAGGCAGAACTCCATGCTGTACAGGAACTAATTGAGGAAGATAAGAACAGCCTTGATAGTCATGTGATACAGCTACGTACAGAAGCCTTTGTAAACGATACTGTGAATTTTGTAGGGAAGGATATCAACCAGGCAGATCAGCCGAGTCCAGAACCAATACAGAACCTCCCTCCGCTTCCTGATTTCAGTAACATTACAGCTGATCAATTCACCAGCCCTCCACTTCGTCCAACTGCTCCAACCTTCCAACCGGCTTTATCGGAGTTCCCATTTTCAAATCAACTGCCAAAGGAAACCCCTCAGGTTAAGTTTGTTACACACCGTCCTATAAGACCTCCAGTACAATCTACACCACTAGAGGCACACGTACCACAGTTTGTCATCCCAGATTCTCCTCATATCGCTTCATCTCAATGGGGCTCTCCTGAACAACATCCAGCCACACCTAGTCCAGCTATGATTAACAGCAGTTATAAGGACACTACGGAACTCACCAAGTTCATGATAAAAAAGGATCTTTTGTTGTCAAGATTCACTCAGTTCTCTGATGAACCACAAAGATTCATGCTTTGCAAAGCCAGTTTCAAGAACATTATAAGAGAGCTTGATGTCACTGTTACAGAAGAACTTGATCTTTTAGTAAGATGGTTGGGCCCAGAGTCCTCTAAACAGGCATTAAGTCTTAGAGCAGCACACTCCCATGATGAGAGGTTAGCACTTACCAAGATATGGGATAGGATCGACAGCAGGTATGGTTCTCCGGAGCTTGTTGTACAGTCATTTCAAAGGAGGCTAGATCAATTCCCTAGGCTATCTAACAAGGATAATCTGAAGATGTATGAACTTTCTGATTTACTGACTGAGATGCAATCCTTAAAGGAAAACGTGATGTACACTGCTTCGTTGGCTCATTTAGACTCTTCAGCTGGAGTGAAGCCTATAGTCAACAAACTTCCATCGTTCGTACAACGAAAATGGACGGACATGGCCTTTAGGCACAAGAAAGATCAAAACATCCTCTATCCACCATTTAGTGTCTTCTCCAGTTTCGTAGCGGGTATGGCTGAAAGAATGAATGATCCAGGACTTCAATTGGACCCACCTCAGTCAACTCAAACCAAGGTATCAGAGAGTGCTACAGGGAAGAGGAGTGGAAATATGAAGGTTTCTAGTAAAAAGACTGATGTAGAGAAACAAAACCCTCCGACTCACATATGTCATATTCACGGTGAAGGTGCCCGTCACACCTTGAAAGACTGTCGCTTATTCTTATCCAAGCCTGTACCTGATAGGAAGAATATTCTGAAAAAACATGGTTACTGCTTTAAATGTTGTAATGACAAACATCTAGCGAAATCCTGCAAAGTCACTGTGAAGTGGGAGATTTGTGGTGGAAGTCGGCACCCTACTATACTCCATATAGAAGACTACTCCCAGAATCCTACTTCAGTCCATGGAGGGGAGCATATCTCTACCACTGTCTCAGGACAACATAACAGTACTCAGGCCTGCTGTACGCAAGTGTGTAAAAATCCGACAAGAATGGGTAAATCATGTTCAAAAACTGTATTTGTCAAATATATCCTAATGGAGAGCAACACAAGGCTATTCGTCTATACGCAGTCATAGATGACCAGAGTAATGCTAGTTTAGCCAAAACTGCATTTTTCGACTGATTTGGAGAAAACGTTCAATATACAGAGTACACCATGGCGTCCTGTTCTGGAGTAATTCCTTGCTCTGGGAGGAAAGCCCAAGGATACGTGGTGGAGTCAATAGATGGAGAGTTTTCTCTTAACCTTCCAGTCCTCCTGGAATGTGACAATATCCCGAATAACCGGAATGAAATCCCTACTCCTGAAGCAGCTCGAGTTCATTCCCATTTGCAGGGAATCGCTCAACAAATTCAACCATTAGATCACAACGCAGAGATCTTGATGTTAATAGGACGCGACATGCCTACTGCGCATCATGTCATGGACCAAAGGATAGGACCCATGGACGGACCATACGCCCAACGTCTCAAACTTGGATGGGTTATTATTGGAGAAGTATGTCTGGGCAAGGTACACCAGACATCCTATATTACTACGAATAAGGTACATGACCTCGTTGATGGACGACCCTCATTGATGGAACCCTGTCCTAACTGTTTTGATTTCAAAGAGGACAATCCCAGAACAACCACCTTCCCGTTGTTTGCCAAGACTCAACACGACGATAAGCCTGGCCACTCGATTGAGGATAAACAATTCCTGCGTGTGATGAACACGGGTTTCAAGAAAAACAGTCATGGTCAGTGGGAAGCACCTATACCGTTAAGGCCAGATCGTCCGCGATTGCCTGACAATCTAGCCCAGAGCCTACGGAGAGCAATGATACTGGATACCAGTCTCCGTAGAGATCAGCGTAAACATTCTCATATGATGGAATTCATGTCTAAAGTCTTGGAAAAGGGACATGCAGAAATTGCCCCAGATCTCGCATCAGAAGAAGAGCGATGGTACTTACCGCTGTTTGGAATATACCATCCTAAAAAGCCAAACAAGATTCGCTGTGTTTTTGACTCCTCTGCAAAGGAAAATGGCCTTTCTCTCAACAGCGTGCTAATGACCGGTCCAGATCTCACTAACAGTTTACTTGGTGTGTTACTCAGGTTTCGAAAGGATCCAGTTGCAGTTATGGCTGATGTAGAACAAATGTTCTACTGCTTTAAAGTAGTCCAGGAACACCGTAACCTTCTACGATTCTTCTGGTATGCCGACAACTCCATTTCGAACCCACTGATTGAGTATCGCATGACTTCCCATGTTTTTGGGAACTCGCCATCACCAGCAGTTGCCTCGTACGGTCTAAGAAAGGCAGCAGAGAATTCTGACAAGGACGTACAGGAGTTTGTATCAAGGAATTTCTACGTGGATGATGGTCTTACATCTACCCCTGATGCAACTACAGCCGTATCACTCATTAAGAGAACCCAAAGGAGTTTACACGAGAATGGTGGAATTAGACTTCACAAAATTGCATCCAATTCTGACAAGAAGTTTTGAAAGCATTCCAGCCAGATGACATAGCTGGAGATATTAGAGATCTTGATCTTACAACAGACTGCCCGCCAGTACAGAGAAGCCTCGGGTTGCACTGGAATCTGACATCAGACTCATTTATGTTTAGCGCGGGAGTCACTGAAAAGGCTTACACAAAAAGAGGTCTTTTATCGATTATCAACGGTATCTTTGACCCCATAGGATTTGCAGCTCCAGTGATTCTGCGAGGAAGACTGCTTTTCCGAGATCTTGTGGGATCATCACCCAAATGGGACGAGCCTCTACCAGAGGAACGAAGACAAGAATGGGAAGCATGGTGCAATTCCCTCGAGAGACTATGCGCATGTTCTGTCCCTAGACAATACTTTCCTGGTGCCATTTATCAAGATTTGGAGAAGAAGGTTTGCATATTCTCAGACGCCTCAAAAGATGCTGTAGCAGCAGTGGCCTTCCTTCAGACCAGCGATCAGCATGGTATGAGCTTCTTGTTGGGAAAGGCAAAGACAGCACCACAACATGGACATACAACACCGCACCTCGAGCTTTGTGCAGCGGTCTTAGCGACAGAGCTTGGTCGTACTATAAATGAGCAATTGGACATTCCATCTGAAAACATGCACTTTTATTCAGACAGCATGGTAGTGCTTGGATATCTACACAACAGAGTTAGACGGTTCTACGTTTATATAGGCAATCGGGTGGACAGGATCCTCAGCTTTACGAAACCAACACAGTGGAGTCACATTCCTTCTGAAAGTAACCCTGCTGATGAAGGAACTAGATGTGTAAATGCTTGTGATCTGCAGGAAAGTATGTGGCTCAATGGAACAAGTGTCTTGACTGAGGAAAGGAGTACGTCTGAGACTAAAGATATCCACTTGTTCAACCGACACATGACCTAGAGGTTAGACCAGAAGTCCAGGTCCTCAAGACCTCATCTTCCCCATCACTTTGTATTGGAGCTGAACGGATCAAACATTTCTCTACTTGGAAATCATTGGTAAGAGGCATCGCTTACCTCAAGTCCCTTGCAATCATCAGGAAAAACCCGTCCGTGGGACGAACCAGACAGGTCACCCCAGAACTTATTGAAAAGTCTCGGATTTTCATCCTCAAAGATGTTCAGGAACAGGTCTACAATGAGAAATTACGGTGTCTCAGGGAATCAAAGGCAGTACCTAGTAATAGCAGCATCTCATCCTTAACACCGATTCTGGACCAGGACGGCATTCTTCGAGTTGGTGGTCGTCTCAACCGTTCAAACTTGTCTTTGGAAGAGCGAAATCCAATTATAGTGCCAGGTAAACATCATGTGGCTCGACTTCTTATCGAACACTTTCATGCAGAGGTCCGTCACCAGGGTAGGCATCTGACAGAGGGTGCTGTACGATCAGGAGGTTACTGGGTGACCGGCGCCAAACGTTTGATTTCCTCAATCCTCCAAGCATGTATGAAATGTCATCGACTTCGCGGGAAACTTAGTCATCAGCAAATGGCAGATCTTCCGCCTGATAGACTTGAGCCATGTGCGCCATTTACGTATGTAGGTGTAGACGTTTTCGGCCCATGGAGCATTACTTCCAGACGCACTAGAGGGGGCACTGCACTGTCTAAACGATGGGCTGTGCTTTTTACCTGTCTTATGACAAGATCTGTTCATATAGAGGTTATTGAAGAGATGTCATCATCATCTTTTATTAACGCCTTACGCCGGTTCTTCTCTATTCGCGGACCTGTACGCGAGTTTCGCTCTGATAATGGAACTAACTTCGTAGGATCTACAGAAGACATGGGTTTTCAGACAATCAACGTGGATGAACCTAAATTCGCGAATTACATGTTAGAGAACAGTACTGTCTGGCGCTTCAACCCGCCACACGCGTCCCATATGGGCGGCGCGTGGGAACGCATGATTGGCACAGCGAGAAGGATCTTAGACTCCATGCTGATAGACATGAAGGGTAGAGCTCTAACTCATGAAATACTTACCACTTTGATGGCAGAGGTAGTGGCCATCATGAATTCAAGACCTATTGCACCTGTGTCTAGTGATCCTCAAGACGCCACTGTACTTTCACCATCTATGCTACTGACTCAGAAGACCTCATGCCCATCTTCAGTGTGTTGTGAACATCTCAACCAGAAAGACCTTTACAGACATCAGTGGAAATGTGTCCAAGTACTGGCTGAAGAGTTTTGGAAGAAATGGCGGAGAGAGTACCTCCTCAACTTGCAGACGCGTACCAAATGGCAGAAACCGCAGAGGAATCTTCAAGAAGGGGACATCGTTCTTATGAAGGATCGGAGTGTCGCGCGCATGGAATGGGCTCTTGCAGTTGTTAACCGTGTGTTCATAAGTGAAGACAAATTAGTGCGAAAAGTGGAAATCCGTGTGGTCAGAGATGGCAAAACAACATACTTTGTTAGACCAGTTACCGAAGTTGTGTTTCTTAACAGCCCAGAGTGACTTCAAGGAATGAACAAATGTGGAAATACTCTTTGCTTGTATTAGAATCATTCAGACATTCTTTTATGTGATATTACCTAAGTTTATTTGCATTGAACATAACATTTTTGTTTAAGTAGTGATATAGATATATCAGGAGGGGAGTGTCATGTTCCTATATTTAGACTTTTGTATTTTATTACAATTTTATTTGCAATCCGGAACTTTCCGGAATTTGCAGTCCGGATGTTAGTCTAGCCTAAATTTAGATTCGACTCAGGTTGTCAACATGCCGGGCCACGGCTAAATCAAAGGAAAATTTAGGTCCCCCACAGGGTAGGTTTATTCCCTGTCCATATATTGTTTATATGTATTTTTGTCTACCATATGATTGTAAACATTATTCAGTCATTGTGATTATTTCACGATGGTTTATTTGCCATTTTTAGTCATTTGATTATCATTGATCATGTATTGTCTGCAGGAGCACATGTTCAGTGCTTTAGGACCCTGCGTGTCACTAGTATAGCATATGTTGATTAGAGGTATTATGGGATGTATGTATAGTATGTTTACTAGATAGGTATAATGTGAATAAGCCTTTTAGATAGATATAATTACTGTTTTTGATCGAGGTATGATTTAGTCAATTCGTCCTCTTATAATTACATGTGTATACATGGGACGAAATGTCTTACTAGGCAAACTTTATTATAGATAACAATTTACTATAAATAATGTACTTAGAGACATTCTGTCTGAAGGTGAATGCATATATATTGTGTTCATATATAGAAATATTGTCAAATAGGAAATCCAGGTAATTTATCTCTAGTCAATTATGTGTATAGTTATCAAAGTATTGAGGGTAATGAGATTGATTAAGTTTCAATTAGGCATGTGTAGTTATAAGGACACATTGTACATCTGTATTATTGTGCCTTTATTTTCAAATGTTGTAGTCTTTTACCTTCCTCCGGGAAGTTCTGTGTTTTGGATAACTACCTTCCTCCGGGGAGTTCTGTGAATCGAATACCTTCCTCCGGGGAGTTCTGTGAATCGAATACCTTCCTCCGGGGAGTTCAGTGAAAGGAATAACTACCTTCCTCCGGGAAGTTCCATGTAAACAGATGTACCTTCCTCTGGGGAGATTTGCGAAATAAACAAGAGAACCTACAGAAATCTGAGATCATCAACCAAGGACAGATCAAAGCCGATGTCCAGTACACATTACAGAACCTCCCTCCGCGTACTGATTTCAGTAAAATTTTACTGTCATGTTTCTATTCAACCAATGACCTACTCACTTAGTTCCAACTGCTCCATACCCTTCCAACCGGCTTCTTATCGGATGTACTCATTTTCAATTCAACTGCAAAGGGAAACCCCTCAGTGTTAAGTTTGTTACACCACCATCATATAATGACATCCAGATACAATCTACACCTCTCGGAGGGCACACGTACCACCTGTTTGTCATACCAAATTCTCCTCTTAATCGCTTCATCTCTCTATGGAGGACTCTACCTGAAACAACATCCGAGCCACACACCTTGTACCTGAGCTATTATGATAACTGCAGTTGTAAGGACACTACCGGAAACTCACCAACGTTCTTGATAATAAAGGCTATCTTGTTGTCATAGATTTCACTCTGTTCTAGGTATGTAAACACAAAGATTCATGCTTTGGAAAGCACAGTTTCAAGACCAATTTTAAGAGAGCTTGAGGTCACTGTTACAGAATAAGAACTTGTTCTTTTAGTAAGTTGGTTGGGAACAGTGTCTACCTAACTAGGCATTAAGTTTTTGTGCAGCCCAACACTCCCCATGATGAGGAGGTTTTAGCAATTACCATGATTGGGGATAGCGATCGACATGCAGGTATGGTTCTCCGGAGCTTGTTGTACAGTCATTTCAAAGGTGGCATAGATCAATTCCCCTAGGGCTATTCTATCAAGGATAATCCTGAAGATATATGAACTTTTGTATTAACTGAATGAGATTGCTAATCCTTAATGGAAAAAAACGTGCATGTACACTGCTTCCGTTGGGCTCTTTTAGAATCTTTCAGCTGGAGTGAAGCCTATAGTCATACACAACTTCCATCCGTTTCGTACATCGGAAATGGACGGGACATGCGCCTTTCGGCACACAAAGAAAGTTCAAACACAATCCTCCTAGCCACCATTTAGTGTATTCTACAGTTTTCGTAGCGGGCTGATGGGATGAAAAGTGATGAATGATCACTGGACTTTCAATTGGACCCTCCTCAAGTCCTACTCTAACAAAGGTTAGCAGAAAACAAAATAGAGTGCTACAGGGTAGTCGGTAGTGGAAATTTGTAGGTTTCTACCCCCAGTAATTAGAATGATGATCAGAGAAACAAAAACCCTCAGACTACACATTTTGTCCTTATTCCAACAGGTTGAAGGTGCCCGTCACACCTTGAAAGTACATGTCGCTTATTCATATTCCAAGGCCTGTACATGATAGGGAAGGATATTACTTGAAAAAAAACATGGTTTCACTGACTTTAAATGTTGTATAATGACAATATAATCCTGCCGAAATAATGATAAGTCACGGTGAAGTGTGAGATTGGTGGTGGATGTCGGGCACAGCTACTTATTACCTCCATATAAGAAGGCTGACTCAATAATCCTTCATTTCAGTACTTGGGAGGGGAGATTATCTCTACCTCTGTCTCTGGACATATAAAACTGTAATCAGGCCCTGCATGTACGCTACGTGCTGTAAAATCCCCGACTGGACGATGGGTTAAATCATGTTCTAATAAACACTGTTACTTGTCAATGTTATATACCTATTGGGAGAGCCAACACATGGCTATTCGTCTATACGCAGTACTAGATGAACAAGAGTAATGCTAGTTTAGGACAAATCTTGCCATTTTTCGACTGTTTTGGATAGGAAAACGGTCAATATTACAGAGTTACTATCCATGGGCGTCCTGTTCTGGTGTTAATTCCTTGTCTCTGGGAGATAGCACAAGGGATACGTGGGTGGAGTCAGTAGATGGAGTCGTTTTCATACATTAACATTCCAGTCACTCACTGGTATGTGGATCAAATATCCCAGAATAATAGACCGGAATGGAAATCCCTACGCACTGAGGCAGATCGAGTTCATTTCCCTTTTGCAGGGCAATTGCTCCATCCATCATTCAACCCATTAGATTCACAACGCAGATAATCTTGATGTTTATAGGACGCGTAATGCCTTCTGCGCTTCATGTCATTCGGGACCATAGGGGTTAGGACCCATGGACAGGGGAACTTACTCGGACAACTTCTCACCATTGGTTGGGTTATTTATTGGGAGTAGTAGGTCTGGGCCTATGGTACCACCAGTCATTATATATTTCTCTACGAAATAAGGTACATACCCTCGTCTGATGGACGGCCATCATTGATGGAAACCTGGTCCTTAAATGTTTTTATTTCATAAGTGGGAGACAAATTCCCAGGAAAAACCACCTTCACCGTTGTTTGCAAAGATCTCTATACCACGACGTTTAAGCACTGGCCATCTCGATTGAGGACTAAAAAAAGTCTCCCTGTGTGTGAGGGAACACTTGGTTTAGAAAAAACAGTCATGGTCAGTGGGAAGCAACTCTAACGGTAAGGCCAGATCCGTTCCGCGTTATGCCTGATAATCGTGACCAGAGCCTTCGGAGCAGCAATGGACTTACTGGATACCACTGGTCTCCGTTAGAGATCAGCGGTAAACCTTTCATCATTTGTTGGAATTCATGTCTAAATGTACTTGGATAAGGGACATGACTAGAATTTGCACCAAGATTCTTGCATTCAGATGAAGAGACGATGGTACTTACCGCTGTGTGGAATATACAATCACTAAAAAGCCACAAATCAAGATCAGCACTGTGTTTTGGGACATCCTCTGCAAAGGTAAAATAATGCCTTTACTCTCAACACAGTGTTGACTAAGGAACGGTCTCCAGATCATCACTAACAGTTTACTTGGTTGTGTTTCTCTCAGGTTTCGAAAGGGACTCCAAGTTGCAGGTTATGGCTGTTGTAGAACAAATGTTCTATTGCTTTTAAGTTAGTCCAGGCGACACACAGTAAACTTCTTCGAATCTTCTGGTTATGCACAGACAACTCCATTTCTCCCACCCCCCCCCTGTTGTATCCCTCTGATTGAGTATCGCTTGACCTTCCCATGTTTTTGGGAACTCGGCCATCACCAGCAGTTTTGCTAGTTCGGTATAAGAAATGCAGCAAGAGGAATTCTCGACAAGGTACGTACAGGAGTTTGTTATCATGGGAAATTTCTACGTGGATGATGGTCTCTACATATACCACTGATGACAACTACAGCGGTTTACACTCATATAATGAGAACCCAAGGAATGTTTACTCGAGATTGGTCGGAATTAAGACTTCTACAAAATTGCTTCCATATCTGAAGACGTTTTGAAAGCAATTTCAAGCCTGATGACAATAGGATGAGAGATTTTTAGAGATATTGGATCTTACAACAGAATGGCACGCCTAGTACAGAGAAGTCTAGGGTTGCACTGGAATATGAGCATCAGAACCTCTTTTATGTTGTAGTGCGGGGTGTCACTGAAAATAAGGGCTTACACAAAATAGATGTCTTTTATCGTATTATAAACGGTATCTATTGTCCCCATAGGATTTGACAAGCTTACACTGTGTATTCATGCGAGGAAAGGACTGCTTTTCCGAGATCTTGTGGTGACTCTAATCTACCCAAATGGGACGAGCCTCTACCAGAGGAACGAAAAGACGAGAATGGGAAGCATGTGCCAATTCACCTTCGAGGACGACTCATTGACGCATGTTCTGTCCCTAGACAAATACTTTGCCTCGGTGCTCATTTAATCAGGATTTGGTCGAAGAAGGTTTGCATATTCTCTGACGCCTCAAAATGATGCTGTAGCAGCAAGTGGCCTTCCTTCAGACCAGCAGCCATCAGACATCAGGTATGAGCTTCTTGTTGGGTTAGGCAAAAGACCAGCACCCACAAACATGTGACATTACAATACCGCGCCATCGAGCTTCTGTGCAGCGGGTCTTAGAGGACAGAGCTTGGTCGTACTATTTAAATGCCGCCAATTGGGACATTCCACCTGAATCTTCACACTGCCCAACTGTTTATTCAGATCTGCCATGGTAGT
Source organism: Argopecten irradians (assembly GCF_041381155.1). Classification (NCBI taxonomy): domain Eukaryota; kingdom Metazoa; phylum Mollusca; class Bivalvia; order Pectinida; family Pectinidae; genus Argopecten; species Argopecten irradians. Next base: position 29,129 of record NW_027188079.1, read on the forward strand.
GCTTGGATTGCTACACAAACAGAGTTAGGACGGTTCTACGTTTATGTAGGCAATCGGGTGGACAGGATCCTCAGCTTTACGAAACCAACACAGTGGAGTCACATTCCTTCTGAAAGTTACCCTGCTGATGAAGGAACTAGATGTGTAAATGCTTGTGATCTGCAGGAAAGTATGTTGGCTCAATGAAACAAGTGTCTTGACTGAGGAAAGGAGTACGTCTGAGACTGAAAGATATCCACTTGTTCAACCGACACATGACCTAGAGGTTAGACCAGAAGTCCAGGTCCTCAAGACCTCATCTTCCCCATCACTTTGTATTGGGAGCTGAACGGATCAAAACATTTCTCTACTTGTAATATCATTGGTAAGAGGCATCGCTTACCTCAAGTCCCTTGCAATCATCAGGAAAAAAACCCGTCCGTGGGGACAAACCAGACAGGTCACCCCAGAACTTATTGAAAAGTCTCGGATTTTTTCATCCTCAAAGATGTTTTCAGGACACAGGTCTACAATGAGGAATTACAGTGTCTCAGGGAATCAAAGGCAGTACCTAGTAATAGCAGCATCTCATCCTTAACACCGATTCTGGACCAGGTCGGCATTCTTCGAATTTGGTGGTCGTCTCAACCGTTTCAAAAACTTTTCTTTGGATGAGCGAAATCTCAATTATAGTGCCAGGTAAACATCATGTGGCTCGACTTCTTATCGAACACTTTCATGCAGAGGTCCGTCACCAGGGTAGGCATCTGACCGAGGGTGCTGTACGATCAGGAGGTTACTGGGTGACCGGCGCCAAACGTTTGATTTCCTCAATCCTCCAAGCATGTATGAAATGTCATCGACTTCGCGGGAAATATTAGTCATCAGCAAATGGCAGATCTTCCGCCTGATAGACTTGAGCCCATGTGCGCCATTTACGTATGTTAGGTGTAGACGTTTTTGGCCCATGGAGCATTACTTCCAGGACGCACTAGAGGGGGCACTGCTGCACTGTCTAAACGTTGGGCTGTGCTTTTTACCTGTCTTGTGACAAGAGCTGTGTTCATATAGAGGTTATTGAAGAGATGTCATCATCATCTTTTATTAACGCCTTACGCCGGTTCTTCTCTATTCGCGGACCTGTCACGCGAGTTTCGCTCTGATAATGGAATCTAACACTTCGTAGGATCTACAGAAGACATGGGTTTTCAGACCAATCAACGTGGATGAACCTAAATTCGCGAATTACATGTTAGAGAACAGTACTGTCTGGCGCTTCAAACCCGCCACACGCGTCCCATATGGGCGGCGCGTGGGAACGCATGATTGGCACAGCGAGAAGGATCTTAGACTCCATGCCTGATAGGACATGAAGGGTAGAGCTCTAACTCATGGAATACTTACCATTACCACTTTGATGGCAGAGGTAGTGGCCAATCATGAATTCAAGACCTATTGAACCTGTGTCTAGTGATCCTCAAGACGCCACTCTATACTTTCACCATCTGTGCTACTGACTAAGAAGACCTCATGCCCATCTTCTAGTGTGTTGTGAACATCTCAACCAGAAGACCTTTACAGATCAGTGGAAATGTGTCCAAGTACTGGCTGAAGAGTTTTGGAAGAAATGGCGGAGAGAGTACCCTCAACTTGCAGACGCGTACCAAATGGCAGAAACCGCAGAGGAATCTTCGAAGGGGACATGTTCTTATGAAGGATCGGAGTGTCGCGCGCATGGAATGGCCTCTTGCAGTTGTTACCGTGTGTTCATAAGTGAAGAACAAATTAGTGCGAAAAGTGGAAATCCGTGTGGTCAGAGATGGCAAAACCACATACTTTGTCAGACCAGTTACCGAAGTTGTGTTTCTTACCAGCCCAGAGTGACTTCAAGGAATGAACAAATGTGGAAATACTCTTTGTCTTCTATTAGAATTATTCAGACATTCTTTTGTGTGATATTACCTAAGTTTATTTGCATTGAACATAACATTTTTGTTTAAAAGCAGTGATATAGATATATCAGGAGGGGAGTGTGTCATGTTCCTAAAATTTAGACTTTTTGTATTTTTATTGCAATTTTATTTGCAATCCGGAACTTTCCGGAATTTACAGTCCGGGTGTTAGTCTAGCCTAATTTTAGATTCGACTCAGGTTGTCAACATGCCGGGCCACGGCTAAATCAAAGGAAAATTTAGGTCCCCCACATGTCTTTTACCTTCCTCTGGGAAGTTCTGTGCTTTGGATAACCACCTTCCTCCGGGGAGTTCTGTGAAATGAATACCTTCCTCCGGGGAGTCCTGTGAATTGAGTAACTACCTTCCTCCAGGAAGTTCAATGTAAAGAGATGTACCTTCCTCTGGGGAGATTTGCGAAATAAACAAGTGAACCTACAGAAATCTGAGTCGTGTCATAAACACCACAATGCTTATAGCATTTTGGAACTGATTTCGTCAACAAGATGATTGGATTTTTTACTGACACATGCTTTACATTGTGGTTCCTACTCATTGATTGATACACATAATCACTATCATCAAAATCGGCAACTTCGTGATGGTCTTTTTTGCCGTGAACAGTAGCCTGGATTAAAATTACATGTATGCGTTTAGTTTCCTTTGTTATGCAATTTTGTATAATCCAGCAGACGATACTCCGATTCCGGATGAATGTTTACCCATACGCCATCTTGTTCTAGTCCTTACTGGATTAGCAGCTCGTTTCGATTTTTGATTGTTTTTCTTTTTGAGTTGAGGACAATTCCGGCGGAAATGTCCTGTTTCGTGACATTTAAAACAGCGGGCTTATATTGTATATTCCTTCCAGATTGTAACTATCTGCTTGTATCTTTTCCAACTTCTCAACATGCTCAACATGGATTCCATCCCAGATTTCTCGGTCTCTACTTGGTGTTTGGCATCAATATCCCCAGTAATATTACCAGGTATATTCCTTGTATATGCATTATGTTTCTCTGTAAGCTTCCAACTCAACCGCCATATGAATCGCATCTATAAGATCTCGATAGGTCAAGGTTTTCCTCACTTCACCTTCAACAGTTGGGTAGATTAAATTAATCAACCTGGAAGTGTTTCATTTGCCCCCTGACTCGTTTTCGACTACTGTACTCGATAAAATTCAGTTTGATTTGGTGGGTCAAATATTTGTTCAAGAGCCCTGATTAATGGGATATAGCGATCCTGATTCTTGGTAGGTAAATCACAAAGTATACCCTGAGTTTGTCCTTTCAAACTATATTGACTCATCTCGTGCCATCATACGTAGAACCTGACAACATGCTTTACATTGTGTAATCACTATCATCAAAATCAGCAACCGACTTTGGATTCATTCTAATCCGCTGAGGGAAGAGATTTATAAGTCTCATATACGTCCTTGGCTGAGGGTGATGATAGCTTGATACATGTACCATACTTCTCGCTAAACCGAGCTGTACGTCTTTGATTTCTGTCTCGATAAGTGATATTGTGCTGATACTACCTTTGCTTCAGAAGTTCGGCCATCTCCATACATACATGTTATCCCCGGAGCTCTGTAATGACTGCTCCCCTTTGACATATTTAGTGTTGATGTTGAGTGAAATCCCAGTCTACTATCCTCATTAAAATCCATCTCTAGAGTCTCTCAACTGAGAGCAAGATGTCTCATCAGTCATAATATTCACAACAAAAATTACAGTTAAAATCTAGAATAAGATTTTTATTTGAAACAACGTACTCAAACAACATAGAGATATAGACAAGATCACTACCGCTACCCACCAAATTATGTGACATTTACCGGTTCCAAATCAGTCACACTGATGATCTATACGGTGGATAATGTACTGTTGTAATCAAGCAACGATCAGTGGAAATATATACATATATAAAACAGCTCGTCTTGCTATGTTCAAATAGAAACAACTATCCCTAAATACTCTACATGTAATATCACAATTATAAATAATGATCACTCAGTGCATCTCTGTGATCATGATCATATAATTCAAAATTATACAGAAAGATACAATTCATTAACAAAACTGAGTGCTCCCTTAGTGAATATGAGTAGTCTCCCCTACTTGGGGTGATTCGATGATCCCTAACACTCGCGTACAACAGGTCAATGAAGAATATATGTAATTTTTTTCTTTTTCTCTTAGGCCTGTTACCGAGCGCTTAATTTTACCGAGTAATCACGATCACTCTCACTGATTCATGTAATAAGCAATCTCAAGGCTTCAGTATTAATCAACTTACAAGAGTATTAACGCGGAGGAAGGAAGCCTTGTTCAGGCACACCTATCTCCGTACTCTACCCTACCGCAAGTTATCAACAACTGATATTAGCATTGTATTGGATGTTTTCACCTTGACAGCTCGAACAACTATGGGGAAATTTCTAGCTTAGTATAGTTTAGGGGGGTTTAACGTACGTTCACGTTAATCATCTGGGGTATGAGTAAAACTTTTAGACGAAGTCGCGGTTTTATATACTACAGGGCAACGAAACTAGTGTCCTCTACTTACAACAATGCTAGCCTCTAGAATGTTTTAACATGCATAGCTTAACATTACAGTCGTCTACCTGACGGCGATACTATCAAACAAATATAGCAGTTTCCACATAACACGGTAATACAACAACATAATATGTGGTATAGATGTAAAAATAGAAATGAATGCCTTCACTTGCTCACATCATATATGGCCTAACTAGGTCATCGAAACTGTCTGGACGTCTGACCAATGTCCAAGTCTTTCCATCCACCATCACCTCCGCTGGTCGGAGCTTTAACAGAAAGCAAAAGGAACTGTCTGTTTCTACTGGTTGACTTTTAAATGAACTGATTCGTTATTCTATATTGAATGCATTGTTAGAGAAAAGAATACCTGTTTATATTATTAAAGGGACATCACAGTGAAACTGTTCTTCTTTTCGTTGAGTGTACGTGTTTTTAACATTCCCAGATACATTTCTGTGTTATCCTCATATTTATAGTCGATCCCAATGTCCAGCTTGACCACTCAGTAAAGTTGGGAAACCCCGCTTATATTTAGCGCTAAAATTATCACGTGACCAATTTGAAATCGAGGCAGTTTCATCAGTAAACACAACCACGATGGCTGAAAGTGACACAAGCGATACGGTACGTTAGTTTATATTTTTAAACATGTTATTTGATATTGAAGCTTCAGATGATATTTTATATGTCTTAATCATTTGGGAATTATGAAAAAAGATATGTCACCCACTGACAAATTCGTGAAAGTATGCATTTTCCGCAACATACCCACGAAGGGGCCCCAACGGGGTAACGTTACTGTCACGAAACGATCTGTAATGTTTGTTGTATAAATGGACGTCGGTCACACTATTATACCGATGTCATTATTTGTTTAGATGTTTTAGGTAACATTTACTTCACTTGCAATCTGGCGAAATCGCACTGTCGCGTACATGGTTTACGGCGAATTGATTACAACTAAATTAACCCGATGGTCGTTGCGAGATCATGATATGTCAAAACTGCAGTACAGTGACCATGGCTTGGCAAAACGTTACGGTACGGCGTACTTACAAAGTATACGTACGTACGAAATACCGTTATAATGAAACAAATGTAACATGGAATACATAGAAAGTGTTATCAACCCAGATGTATAATTCGTGTATATTAGATCTACGTTATTATCTGAGGTACATATATATGCATGTACATGTTGCAAATAATACAAATGTAAGCTACGGTAGCCTGCTCGCCTAACTAAATGGGTCTGTGGTCGTTTTATTATTCCGATGATTATGAAATATGAAATTATTAACAATATGTTACCCGACTGGTAAAAGTTGTTGAAAAAAACACTGTCTGTGTAAGCCAAATGAATCATCAAATAAAACGTTTTCAAATTGCATATGATTATTACATTGGAATTAGTTTACACTTTACAACACATGTATTTATAAAAAAGGCTATCTAGAGTCTGCATTAGCTTGCTGAGATACATGAAAGAAATTGGTTTAGAATAACCAAATATATTTTTTTGTATTATTTTCATCCTCATCATCATCATCATCATCATCATCGATCATATCATCATCATCAGATTGATTATGAGGCAGAGGAATTTAGTGAAAGCCCTACAGTTAGGGGTCGTGGCAGAGGATCAAGAGCTAGAGGACGAGGCGGAAGAGGAAGAGCTAGAGGTAGACCAAGAGGTAGAGGCGGAGTAAGCAGAGGTAGATCTAGGGGCAGGGGAAGTCAGAGGGGTCGTGGTGGATCCAGACTACATGCAGATGACCGACGTAGGGTAGAGGAAAGACGAGAACAAAGGAAGGCAAAAGCACAGGTATCCTATATATTTATAAAATATTTGCTCTGATTTTCCATCGTTCTCATTTCTCCATTTTTAGAAACATCAAGCCAATACATGTATTCCTTTGTGCATGAACTTCGAATTCCTTGCCCAAGTTCTTCAGGGTGGCATTCTATGGCCAACATTTTTCTTGTTATTACATGCACATCAGAGATTTTTGACATTATGCATATTATCAAATAAAAAAAAATAGGATCTTTGTGCCGGTCCATATGGTGTTATACCGCTCTGGTAGAATCTGAAATACAATGTAACCTTGGGGTACACCTTCGGTTAGTATTCATTGTGCCAGGGCGGTATAACACCATATGGACCATTACAAAGGTCCATAATTGATATACATGTATATTATAGCTGTGCAGCCTACGCCATGAATTTTCTCTATTCTCATACTAATACTTATATAAATTAGTTACATGAGGTGTGATATATGATATCATATTGACTCGGTGTTTGTATATATATTCAAACCTTGAGTTATATACTTTTTTGATGTCATTATCCAAAAGTTGAGTTCTTCAGGGTGATGTCCTATAGTCACCATTATTCTTTCGGATAATTCTGTAGGCATTAGGGGGAACTACATATCTGATATTAAAATGAGATCTTTGATTCGGTCCATATGGTGTTATACAGCCTTGGTAAAATTTAATTATGACTGAGAGCTGAAAGTCCATAATTGGTAGTACACTATTACACGACACAAATGTTACAAACTAACTTTTACATGCTTTTGTGTAGCATACTTCAGTGATTATTTAGCTGTTTTATTAATTGTGCTTATCTCAGTGTGCAAACATGAGCCCGAATCAGACGCACACTACCTGGTACTTTCAGTCCATATTATTATTATAGAGTAACATGTAAGATTCAAAGGTATTTTTTTATATTATATTTTTGTTCAGTTTTTCATGCCATACACAATCTGTATCATTATGAATTTGTAAAGGTCATTCATTTTAGCAAACTTGGTAGCCCTCCATGTAGGTCCACTATTTATTGAGGAACATTATCAAATAATTATTGGCCTGTTTGACACCTGTGACCTTTGATGAATTGGTCAAGCATTGACAAACTTTGTAATCCTTCATTGGAGCATGCTACCTGTAGGCCCAATACTAGGCTTCAAGGACACTTGGTTATTGATGCCACAAAAAGCATGGCACAAACTCACTTACCTTTCTCCATATGGTATTTAGTTTGCCTCAATTTTTTCTTAGCCAAAGTTATAAGTGGTACCTCAAGCTTCTTCAATTATAATGCCTTGTTTGAAAAGGTCATATTGTCACTAAAGGACTTACCAAACAAATATTGAAGTACTGTGCAACTTAGCTTTATTGTTAATTTTAGCTGTAAATTAGATGTTGTAGGAAAGCCGGAGTACCCTGAGAAATAACAATGACCAGCGGACAGTACCTGGCAACTGCAGCACACGGGAATCAATCATCACCCTCCACTTCTGGGTTACGAGTTTGAATCCCATGTGTGGCATTTGCTAGGTACTGACCGCTGGTTGGTGGTGTTTCTCAGGATACTCCGGCGTTCCCCCAACATCTACTGGCATGTCCTAATGATCCTGGCCGAGTTCAACTTATCCAACTAAACCAAAGTAATATTAGGGGAGAGGCTTGATAACTGTTTTACCATAACATTTGATGACTGGAAATGTGTTTCTTCATTTATTGACAGGAATTAGTGAGAAACATGTCAGCAGAAAGATTACGAGACATTGTAACACAGATGGTAGAGAGGGAACCAGGTTTGGTGTTTGATCTGTGCGAAGTTCCTGGTGGTAGCCCCCCTGGAGATCCCCCAGCTGGTGAACCATCCCAGACACCATCCTGGTGCAAATGTAACCATTGCAGAGAGATGCCAACAGACATCGAAAGAAAATGCTGTGACTGTCTCCCAAACAACTGTATTGCTAACAGACCGGTAAATGTCTCACACTTACAAAAATTTCCCAGGAGAGGAATTGTTATAAGCTTTAGCTTGTCTGTAACCCTCGGTTCAAATGTATGTGTACGTATATATATATGAGAGTTTATTTGAATAAAATATGAATGTATGGTTTACTAAAAATTGTCATTTAAAAACAAAGAGTCTTATATGTGCTACAAAATTTATTTTCACAAAGATTTACACCGCTAAAGCTGTATCAAATACAAAGTGTGTGATACAGACAAAAAGATTATTTATATCTTATTTTTTATTGAACGAATCTGAATATCGCACTGTATGAATTTAAAGATAATGCACTGGTCTAAAATGAAACAGACATACATGAATATATATATATATATATTGAAATTGCAGAAGAGCAAACAATTTGCTTACTGTATCAAAATAGTTGCAGTTTACAAGTTACAATTGCCATAACTTGTGTAAACGTGATAAAAGAAGTCTGCATCTTGAATTATAATCCTGACACTATTTCAGAAACGAATGCTTGCTCTATGTCAGTATGCTCCATATAGACATAAGGATATATAGTAAGTCAATGAATGGTACAATGAACATTTGTATCATATTTGTGTCTTCTATCATTTTCAGGAAATGGATACACTAGTATTGGACCCAATAGTCCTTGCGTTAGGGAATGGATATCACCGTGATATGCTGGGCAGACATCGCCAACCTGTTGAAGAGTACCATTCACACATGCGTCATTCCGCATACCGGAATTTCACCCTATGGCGTCATGGACGTTTAGGTCAGGGTGTCAGGAGGGTTGTGCCTAGCTGCTGTGTGTGGCAGATTAGAACTCACTTTCCTGATCCAACACACACCTACACAGGTTTCCAGGCACACAGATTGGCATGATTTACTGAAATCTGGATTTCTTCTTTGCTACAAGTTCCTTAGTAGGAATCGGTGACACTTCCGCGATGGTCCTTTTGATGAGGCGCGGGTCTCCCTCCTCAGGTGGGAAGCGAGTAGGAAGTGGTCCTTCATGATGGGCTAGCCGTGAAAGGATTTCTTCCATCATTTGTGGGATGTACACATACTTTTTTTTCTCTTTCACAGGCACAGCGCTCCAATTTTTGTTCCTCTTTGAATACTTCCTTGCATATCTGAAATCAATAGAAAAGTATATATATTCAATGTAAATATTTTCAATCATAATTTAAATTCTTAAAATGCACAAACTATTTTCAATTGTTTCAAGATAAATGCAGAAATACATTTAAAATTCTTTTTTTCAGTGAGGATGAAAAATTGACTTCATTTTTTGCTGGGACAAATGAATTCTAACTAAGAAATGTACAACGATGTCCATAAATTTGATATATGTTTGCTTACATGGGTTCCCCTTGTCTGTTAGTAGCCTGAGCCCTCTCTTTGTGCTTCTGGTAGTCGATGACTGCCAGCTGGTTGCGGGCCTTGTACATGGGATAGCTAGAAAATGAAAGTTTGTTTTGTTTCAATTTACATACTTATAACTGATGTTGTGTTTTCAAATATATCATAAACTATGGCATACAATTACTTTGGAATAAATGCAATTATTTGAAGTTAATGTGATTTCATTTATTCAGTGTACATGTATTTCATAATGAAACGGTGCTGCTTGTATGTTCACCACATAACAATTTTCATTATCATTTTAATACAAAGTACTTTGATATGAAAATTATAAATACCTGTAGGCAAATCTCTTTGCTGCATACATGAGTATATGCTCGTGGAAGTTTTCCAACTCGCCTGTATGTCTGAAATAAATGGCAGTATAAAGAGAGACCATTTGTATAGTATACACTATATAACAAGATTGGTGAAAATAGCTATAGAATTGCATAATGTGGCAATCATAGGCACTATTGTGTTGTCTGTCAAAGTAGTATTGTCAAATATTGGATAGTTTCTTTTGATAATTGTTACTGTGTTATCAGGCAACTGAAATTGAGTACATACAACTTCGGAAAATTACTGTTATGAAGATTTGTTTTTCATTCATATGATTTATAATACTATTATGGAAGTTTATGCATATGATAGAATAAATAATTTAATCTCATGATGCCTTTAGTGTTTTATGCATACCTGAAGTTGACATAATAGTTCAAATTGTGCAGAAGCCTTGTGTCCAATATCACTTTGGCAAGAGAAGTGTGAGGTTCTGACCCAGGTTCCAGTCACTTACTCTCCATATCTTCTGTTGTCAGAATGGGATCATGCTCACATTGTGCTGGGCCTGCACCATCCCCAATAACCCATTCATGCACATCTGTCACATGGTGCAAAATCCCTCTCCATCTGGACTAAGAAATGCATACTTACATCACTATCAATACCTATATTTTGGCATAACATTGAAAGATATTCATTTATATTAAATTAGTAAAGACTACATAATAAGGATAGTAATAGTATACCATGTTCACATGAAGCTAAAAGGACACAATCTTATTTTATAATGAGCTGGAGTTATATTCAAGGATACAGAAGTCCAATCAATGAAATATACTATTAAATGTCTTGATGACCAAAAAAGTTATCATTCAAAAATTGAATTGATATATATCTATAAGTCAAAGGGAAGAAGATAACATCTTTGAAAGAATGAATGTGTCTGTTAGTTGTATTAAGTCATGGAGATACTTACTATGAGAGCCATCTCACTGCCTTGGGCTTTCCTACTGCAGTACCAGAAATGGTTCACAAGGTCCTGTACCCATGGTCTATGGTCTTTATTTCTGGTCTCTGCAGCAACCTGTGGAAATATAGATTCTTATTCGACATATTGTTGAGGGAACATTTATATGTATTTAGAGATACATGTAATTAATTTTGTGAAAAATAGATAGCAAATTTATCTGTCCAGTTATCAACCTGGTATCTAATAACATAGCATCAGATAAAAGTAAGCCTAAATCATATTAATATTCCAGTGATACTTATAAATTAATTCGGGCCTAAACCTTACTTTGGTACTATCCACAGGTGTAGGGATTTTGTTTTTTTTTCAGATTAATTTTAGCCAGTACTGTGTAAAGACAAACCAGACTTGTGATGTATAGAAATTCATTGACCTATAGTCACTACCTTCGGACAATCCCATATGGGTTTCAAACTAGGAACCTAAGGTATAAGATGATACAAGGAAAGGACATAAACTTTTTTCGGAAATAATATACATACAGCAGTCATCTTTTTTCCGAAATTCTTAGCGCCATGCCAGGTGTCAAAGCTGTGTTTTAACAGGGGGTAGTCTTTCTCTGCAACAAATGAAAAATATATAAAACCCTTATAATCACTTGTTTATGTAGGGATATGATAGACTGAAATAAAAGTTGTAATATACTTTGGTTGTGCGAATGAAGTTCCGACTAATAGGTTATAGCGGTGTAATCAAACTACTAGCACATGCCGTTATAATGTAAGGAAGTTGGGACTAATATAATCATACCCAAACAATTTTAATGTCTTGAAAATGATAGATTGGTCTATACCTCTAAACATTTTTTTTATCTGGTATATATGCACCAAGGTGAATTATTATTGAATAAAATAGTGTTCCTTCATGCCAACATGTTACAAGTCCAATATCGGGACTCTAGGTCTCTTACTATACACAAGAAGTTGTTTTAAGACTTCAGCCTATTTGACACCTGTGACCATGAATGGCAGTCAAGGTCATTCATTTGAACAAACTTGGATGCACCTCACCTTAGCATGCTACAGGCCAAATATGAGTACCCTGGACCTTTCGGTAAGTTAGAAGTCATTTGAATGCAAAGGTAACGCATGGCCCTCGACAACTGATGGGGCATGATGGCTATAGGTCATCCTGACCTTTCGGGTCAGATAAACTTAAAAGGCCTTGTCACATGGGGGTAGTTATAAGAAATATATGACAATGTTTTATTGAAATATGGTTATAGCACTTACTCAGCATGCTTGCAATTTGGGTATGGGCATCAGTGCACACTTCTTTGATAAGTACTCCTTCATCCAGCAGACTTTTCATCGCTCTCAACATTCCCTCTTTTTCCATGTTGATGGATTTCATATTAGTCATTCGTTTGTCGATGACAATACTGGACACAATGTCTTTTGTCTCATACTCAATAAAAGTGTAGGTGCAGTACATTGCAGTGTGTCCAGGACTGTCATTACGTGCATCACCTATGAAAAGTAAAATTTTCCACTGCTATATATCTGTACCTTTATTTCAATGTCAACAAAATTTGTTTTGAACACAATGTAATTGGGATCATACTGGTAATGCTCATATAAGGTCTCATAACCCTTATCATGATAGAAGCTATTTGATTATTTTTGTACTACCTACCTGATAATCATGTAAAATTGTACACTTTTCATCAGACAATCGCCAAACTTACCAGCAACAACTAATTCTTTTCCCTTGTATTTGTTGATGGTTTCTCTCATAAGGGTCTGGTAGGAAGAGTCTATCACTGGCACTGTAAATGTTCTTTGAACACGTAGATGGCTTGTTGAGCTGATCATTCCAAGATTCAAGAATTGGAATAATAGCGAAATTTTCTGATAATTATTACCAGACATCAAAATTGCAGCTGACAGGAGCACATTGCCAACATAAACCTTCTTCAACCTTGGTTGGGAGTTCCAAGTATGGACATTGTGCCCGTTGGAACAAGTCTGTGAATGAAATTATAGAGATAAATGAAAATCATATCATAAATATAACACACTGTCATTTGCAGTCACTAATTATTGTACATTTCATTCTTTAACACTATTTTTGTAACAAGTGATCTGACATACACGTTTTTACTTCATATTCTTATGAAACACAAGTTTGTGAAACATAAATACCAATATTGATTTGGTTTTGTTAGTTTAACACCCTATAACAGCCAGGGTCATGAAAGGACGTGCCAGGTTTGTTAGTGGAGGAAAGTCGGAGTACCCAGAGAAAAACCATCGACCAACAGTCAGTACCTGGCAACTGCCCCACTTGGGCTTTGAACCCGCATCCCAGAGGTGAAGGGCTGGTGGTAATATGTCGGGACATCTTAACCACTCGGCCACCGCGGTCCCAAAATACCATAAATAAACTTATTACATTCATTAATTTACATATATACACAATTCTTACCCATATCAGCTGAGCTGAACTTCCAACATATCTACATTTCACACCGATTTCTCCGTCACAACCCTTTCGCTGACAGTGAGAAGGCATCCTTATGGCTGCTAATTCCTTTAGGCATGACTCAAAACAGATGAATTTTTTTTCTGTCACTGGATCATCACTGCTCTCGGAATCAACAGGCACATCACCTTCATCATCATCTGGTCTCGAGTCATCTATGTCTACATCACCTACTATAGGTAGCATCTCCAGTGCTGCTTGATTTGTTTGTGGTGTACTGTGAAACATAAATAATGTATACTATAAAATCATATACCTAGATAAATTCATCTCAGTCTCTTGTGTTAATATCACATGTACAATAATCCTCATCACATAAAAGCTACAAAACAATGATTTTCCATGCGAACTTTGATGATAAAAAGTGACCTTGACTTCTGACACACTGATCTTGACATGTTACCCACTACTATGACCTATGGTCAGGTGAGTCGTTAACTTAATCCAGGAACATTAATTTCTTGCTTGATTATGTAATAAAAAAAAGCTCATCAGGAATATAAAATTTACAAAAATGGTTTGACCTTTGAAGTATTACTTTGACTCCTTCCAGTCAACTCCTATCATTGTGAGCGGGGCCCATATTTTATGATTTATTTATAAAGAATAAAAAATGTCCCAATATTATGGAATTGGCAGATATATATATTTTAAACTTATCATAGGCATATATCATAAATCATCCACACATAATAATTATGAAATCCATACAAAATCTTTTACCATAATGACATTTCAAACTCAATGTCAAGATCAGCATCTTCCTCTTCAATGTCACTTTGACTGGGACTGTATGTTGGATCATTAGGTTCTTCAATTTCTTCATATGATATCCTGAAATAAAACAAGTCTTTGTAAGAATAAAAGTTATTCTTTGTGTATGTCGAAATGGTACAATATTTCTAAATGATTTACAGATTATCATGCTCGAATACTAAATAACTTTTCCTGTAAAAGTGTATTACAAATACACGCTGTTTATATTATGCTGGTCAATATCAAGTAACTGATCATGACTGTACTCACTGAATGAATGATCCTTCATTCTCCAAAGCTTTCTCTTCATAGCGCCTTAGAACACGTACATCTTCACACTCTCTGCTGACATCTGACATAGCCTCCACACCAGACATATCTGATGATTGAACTCTAATGAAAAATAAGACATGTCAATTATACAGCATATGACAAGTACATAATTCTAAAATAATTCATCTAGGGTATATACATAATATATATATATTGAGTTTCTGTAAGTATATACTGTATTTCTTAAACTAATACTTTATACTTTTCCAGTATCTTATCAGCAGGTTGTCATTATACAGAGGTGGTCACTTAGGCAAATATTACTGTATGGGGTACTGCATCCTCGATACTCCATGGCTTCCGATCACTTACGATCTCTACACCCCTGGACTATCTCGCAGTGAAATTGAAGGCAGCTCAGCGGAAAACATTTGACCAATCACGGGCTAGCAAATATTTCATTTGGAGACTACAGAGAGAGTGACGCCTAACATCAAAGCCACAGAGTCAACCACAGTGTACCGTTATACAGCTCTTTTGATGTACATCAAATGACTAAGTTACCTGTTATATTCTGTTGCCTCCAGTTTTACTATGAGATAGTCCAGGGGTGTAGAGATCGTAAGTGATCGGAACCCCTGGAATATCGAGGATGGGGGTACTGGAACCATAATATTGATGATAATAGATAACAAACTAACATTACAACGTGTATATAAATGTAATAAATAACAACTCTAGTGATGTATACAGTGTAGATCTGTTAGTGTTTCACAATATGTAAATGTGAAATAATAACCTGCATGCCAATACATAATATTTCATTGGTATGGAATAGACAAAATCTATTCAAATAATGACTAAATGGAACACTTACTCTATATCAGAAACATCTGATATAAGATGTTCATCTTTTGACTTCAACGGATGCAGATGACAAGGACCAGGTGTTGATGTAGATGGCCCCTGGACAGGTGTTGACACTTCAACTGTACTTGCACCATGTAATTCCCTTACTGATGATGCATACCTAAATACAGAAACAAAACATTTATATGAAAATGAAAGAGCGATTGTGATGTCATTGATCCACTGGTTACTCACAGCACAAAACCTTGACATGTCAGCTGTACATGTATAAACAGAGTTTTAAGAAATATTTCTTACCTTTATATATACATATATTATTTTGCTGAAGAGGTATCACATGATAATAGAATGAGGCAATGAGCAACACAATATACAATTATAAATATATAAAAACAAGTGAAGCTTGAGCCATTGTGAAATAATTTCAAACTGGAGAACAAATTCTGGACAAAGGAAAACTGTGAGTTTACAGATACTGCAAGATATAGGCCTATAGATTATTCAATCTGCAAATATATCATGGTAGATTTCATATATAAAACATTTATGCTTTTAGCCTAAAAGCTACACTCGATCAATAATTTTACACCTTATTTCAGATATCTGACGTTATCCGATATACCGAATGCATCTAATAATCCAAATAAAATCAATTATCATTATTATAATAATTTAGATATTAGAAGCATCTGTAAGACTGTGTTTTTTTTCTAATTCGAATAGTTACTACATATAGACGAACGATACTGTAATATATTTACGACAATTTCCCCTTCGGGGCCCCTTTTCAAATCAAACTAACCAGTCTAGTTTTGATAGCTTACACTTGACACATTACATGCGGATATATGCTGGGTATCTTATAAAATAAACCAAAATTATGTGTTGAACATCTCATGCATGTGATTTGATGTGAATGTTTGATAATAAACGTCACTTTCGTACCCTAACAGTATTGTGTTGGGATTGCGAAAAAGGTAAACAATCAGTACTGTACTCAGATTAGACGAAAATTGCTTACCAATGATCCAACAGAATACGTGCAGCATCTGTGTTGGAACAACTGTCGTTTTCCTGTTTAAACTGCACCCATCTGGAGAATTGGTCCCCTAATGTAATGCGTGGGTTCTCTTTGCCCCATTTGGCCACTCTTCTCTTAGTAGCGGACTCGGTTACTCTTTTCAAACGTGGTCGATTTACGCGGGACGCCATTTTGGTTTACAAGTGAAGTAGTATGTTTTGCGCATGCGTGAGATCTTTGACGATAAAATTTGCATATCCAAATCATCGTCCGACGAATAGTGGTTACCTTTATTAATTATTAATTAATATTTCTACGTAATCCTTTCGGCTTAAACAAGCTGGCATTGTCCATGAGGTTAATAGTTTTAATTTTATATGCAATAATATGTGTTTTGCTGTAGGTCGTGTTTTCGCAAGAACACTGTTGGGAATTTGGTTTAATACATTTAAACATTCATTTTTTCAGACCTTCATATTACAATATTAGTTATGATTTCTACCTTTTTGCTATATTGTGTTTGCTATTAATGTAAGTTAATTGTCTCTACATAATGTTTTCCTAGTTACTTGATCTTCTCCTATCGATGTCAGACTGTAAACTTGTATTTACATATCTTATACTTACACAAAGTGGTGAGGCTACATTACCATTAGTATAATCAACAAATGAATAATTTATCTACCCATAGCAAACCATCGAGATTTAAGACGATATGCATATTATGAGAATATAGCGACGATGAGGCGGTAAATTCAATGTTGCAAAAAAAGAAACTTCTGAGTTGACACAATATAAACGTGCATGTAAAAGATGACTATGAGTAGATATGAATTATTCATTTGTTGAAAAGACCAAGTTGGCGCTTTTTCGGTGGTAATGTTTTGTACGTAGTCTGAATAGGATGATACCACACGGTGTCGGTGAATTCACCTTTTTCATGTAGAAGTGCGCTCTTGTCCTACACACTAGACATCATCTGTCATAATATTTAAGTCTGGTGTCAGGGCCAGTTTTCTTAGTTTCTCGGGCTATCCTATAATATGTCATTCCTATAAACAGAAGATGGCCATTCATTCCTATAATAGGAGGTGGTCATTCTTATAACAGGTTTGAATGGACATTCTTTTAATAGGAAGTGGCCATCCATATAATAGAAGGTGGCCATTCTTCTAATAAAGAGTTGGCCAATCCTATAATAGGCAATTCCTATAATAGGAGGTGGCCATTCATATAAATGGAGTTGGCCAATCCTATAATAGGCAATTCACCTATTAAACAGGAGGCGGTCAGCAAGTCCTATAAAATGAGAGTGGCCCGTTCTGTTCTATCATCAATAGTGTAATAATCCTTCACTTCTAGTTTGGAGCCCAAACTTTTCTTAACAGCCGTATTACAGGACGTTACTATGTTGGCGGCGTTACAACAAGTGGACCTGCCGGGCTCACAGTATC
>NW_027188080.1:0-46895 GCF_041381155.1 Argopecten irradians
TTCTAGCGTATTATCTCATTTTCCATGTCCGTTCTGTTTTTATCACCTTTAAGACTACGAAAGTTTGAAGGTACATGTAGGTGTGAAATATCCTCATTTACTGAGTTGACGGAATTATATTTTTTGAAAAAATAAAACAATTACAAGGAAGAGAATATGACAACATTCAATAAGGAGGTCAATTTGGATTAACCAATCAAATGATCACTTTAGAATACTCGGAGTGAATTTTGTGTGACCCAAATGGTTTTTAAAATGTACAGAATTCTCAACGTATCTAAAATAGTTCCACCCAATGCAGCCCACTTTTTCCAATATGATGTAGCCTACCATCGAATTATGATATGACGAAATGACCTAGCGGATGACAAAGCTACAAGTAGACTATTCACTATGAGAATGAAGTCTGGCACCAGCATGGGATTGGGATGTTGTCAAATCCTCTATGAACTGGAGTGACAATAGAGATAGGTTAACATTTGTGGCATGCAATACTCCGTCTTTGCATATTACAGAGTTAGCTCCCTTGCGGGTAGGTATCGATTGTTACGTCATTATTTTGTGAGCGCAATTCACGTCATTTTCTCCGAAAAGTATGACGTTACGCTCGAAAACACATGACGTCACAATCAATACATACCTGCAAGGGCAGATAACTCTGTAATATGCAAATACGGAATACTATATTTATCTGTTTACAATGTAGTTTCCATCATGTGTTTATACGTGTAACTATCTTCTCAATGGAGATGCTACCCAACATACCACAAACTCAACAAATTCGCGCAACCAATTAACACCTAACTATTATTTTTTCAATAATGTTTCAGATTTGTTTGACATGTCGCGCGACGACATAAACAAAATTATCTTAACGTTACTGATGTTCAGTTGTAAATTGACATAATACTAATAATGAGACATTTAAGAGTCGCTTCTCTCTCCCCAAAAACGTCACATGATTCATGGCGATAATATATCGACTTTACGCAGAGAAGCGATCTTCCTTTCATGCCATTCATATTGATGACTCTTCCTCCAGTCATATTGAGCATTGTATAATCTTTCATAAAGCTACTTCAGGTGGATCAGAAGGTACATTTATATTAACAGCAGTTTCTTATCTTCAGCGCTACATTTATACACTCCATGCCAGGACACAACAAGAACTTTGAGTGTCTCTTTAGATCCATGTGGTTCTAAAAGTCTTATAGTGCTGCGTGTTAATGGTGTGAAACCTTGAGATACTCCCCCCTTCCTCTCCAACTCATCTAAAGGCCTTTGTAATTTTGTTTAAGCCAATTCCAGGTCGAACCTCTCCGAGTCGTTTATTATACTGGCTTCCCTGTTTCCAGTGTATACATACCGATCTGGTATTGGACCCGGTCTTCCATGTTTTCTCTCTGATTCCTTTCCATTGGAATTCTTGAACTAAGAGGATTTGTGGATTGTATTTAAGAATTGCATCAGCAATGTATTCTCTCCTGATGCGTGCAGTCCCATCCCCGCCGACTTGACCGCTAGTGTTCATAGTAATAACTTAAAGTTATAGTCGATGGTGGCTCCAACCTTTCAGTTATTGGTAATTCGGCGAACTGATTAATGCTTGTTTAATCTTATTTGTCTTCTGTTTTTTCCGCACTTGTAACTTTATTTGTTTTGAGTTTCTCTCCATCTCGAGATTGATCATCAAGTGAAGCCATGTCAATGTGCCGATAATAACCTTAGCTGTTCAGAATAGGTCTCAAAAATAAAAGCAAAAATCAAGATACTAGTAAAGCAAGATAAACCATGCTTACAATGCTCAATACAGAGAACAGATGTGAAGGATAAGCACATGAATATACATAAGAAGCGATTCTCTTTCATATATGGCGTTTAACCCGATCTGACTTAAATACAAATCCTTGCTGTCATTCTTTTAATAGAGGATCTGACAACATCTAATAAAGGGGTCAGGTTCTGATGACATTTATACCATGTGTACTTCAGATCAAATGCATTTTCTACACCTGGTTACATCAATTGAAAACGTCGTTTCGTCCCACAATATATTAACATTTATCTTTGTTGAGCTATCTTGGAAAGATGACTACGTACACGAAATTAATTCAGCTCTTTTAAACTATTTCGTCCCTTACAATTCACTTCCAATACTCTCGATGAAGCAATTTCATTGACCTATTCGAAATGTCACAACAGAATGTGACTTCTAATGTAATGCTGTCAGATCCTTTATTAATTCACATTATTTCAGATATATTCACTATTTACTCGTTATTACCTCCGTCATTCATATCCATTCCAAATGAATTGGTGTGTAATTAATTTAATTAGTGTTTATATACATGTAGTTAATTTCCATCAAACATGTCAGGGGAGACAACTCTTATATTTATCATATTGGTTGTTTGTACATAGACTTTGCTTACCTGTTGTTTTAAATTGGACTGACGTTTCTGTTGATGTGTGCCACTTACAGTTACACTTCTGTCGTTAAAGGGTTCCTTGTGAAATGTTTCCTTTTAGAACACGTTCCTTTTAAATGCTAATTCCTTCTGAAATATGTCCTGTAAGAACATGTTCCTTATACAATGTATATATAACAGATAACTTCCATTTGGTGATTTCCAGTGGTGTAATATAAGAGAGCAACCAACTAAATAATTTTACATAGACCACAGTGTTAAACTTTGTTAAAGTTTTGTACTGTATTATTAAAACAAAGGAATATTAGTTAGCTATTGTGTTCTATAATTAAAGTCTAGGTTCTCATATAACACTAGATAGAAAAAAAAGTTTGGGTCCTTCTGCTCAAACTCCAACCAGGGTAGCTTTATTGAAATCAGGCGCATTTTGCACTAAAAAATCCTAAAATTCTAAAGTTTTTACCTATTCATAATCAGAATTTCCAAATTCATATCATGGTTATCTAGGAATAATAACCTTTCAGAAAACATTTTTACTTTTGAAATTCATAATTAGCCAGCCAACAGCAGGCCGGGTTAAAATATGTATACACAGGGGCCATTTCGAAGGTCTTTTTCATTAAGTTGGTTGTCCCTATAATACCTACTGCGTTCTCTGTGAGCGGTTAGAGAAATCCCGCATATTTAATGTTTCTAATACTAAAGATGTAATTATATTTTAGCGCCTGTGATGCTATATTATGAGTGCTAAAAGTGTTTGGTAGAGCATTTACTGTAACAGCGTCATCAAACATATTTGAACTCGACAAAATATAACTGTATTGTGGTGTTATTGTGGCATTTGCCGGGCTTTTGTTAAATTGGGATTTGATTGAAATATACATTAACAATAACATTGGAATATTCATTCCATATATTAAAAAAAGGAGAAATTACTATGCAAGATGATATAAATAAGTTTGATTTTACAGTTAATAATTTTGATATTTTAAAATATGTTTTCTGGTACTCTTAAGAAACGATTTGAATATGTAGACAATATTTTTGATATTTCGTTTTTAATACCCTATATTCATAGGTAGTATTATCCCGATATGGAGATAGTCCAGGGTTGTAGAGATCGTAAGTGATCGGAACCCCTGGAGTATCGAGGATTCTAGTTGGCCTGAGCAACCAAAAATAACAGAAAAAATGTAAGTAATATGAATAATAGATAAATTAATATCCTGTTACACCTTTATAAAACGTATGACATAGGTAGAAGTAGATCGTACCGAATCAATTACAAAAACTACATAGTGTTATCACAATACAATGTGCAATGTTCACTTAAATATTGGTTTAATGTATACAGATTCACATCCGATGATGTTCAATAAAAGTGGTATTTTATCATTTCATCAGATTCTATTGACAACGATTTTACATGTCAACTGGACTAAACAACAGGCAAAGCCTATATAAGTTCTCTCAAATAGTGGAAAAAGTGAGAAGAAAAACAATGAAACAAATTAGATATAGATATGACATGAAAAATCATAACACGGGTAAGGGGAAATAACTCATATGGGAATAGCTCACACACCTGATACATGTACACAGTACACATTCAAACCTACATGTACAACAAAAGTTAGATTATAATTAATACCTAAATATTAAACATATATAGTCACTTGCAGGCTTGGACCAAAAGTGCAATCATTGTAATTGTAATGGTATACAGAAAACCAAACAATATGTCGAGTTCAACTTCAATTTGATGGAACTTTCATAGTATTAAAGTATTCGCATTTTCTATAACGTTAGTAAACAGTATTTACAGACATAGATATTTTCATCTCTACGAAATCGTTAAATACGAAGGGAAACGATAGCATCAACACATTCTTATCAACATTTCATTTTTAAATGTACATCTAGATCATTTACAGTTGTATTCGTTAGATCAAGAATAATTAAATAAGTAATGAAAATAAGACAATGATTTTTTAAAATTCAAAGTGCATTCTGTCCTCCTCCTCCTTCTCCGCACCTGTATTTCTATTTCTTTCTTCACAAATCTCTTCCAACATTTTTTTTCTTCCTTGCACTTCTCTGTGTAATCTGGTGGCTAATGTAATTTCGTGGGATTTTCGTGATGAAGTTTGACACCATAAATCAAATTGTTCACTTGGCCACCCTCTTTCAAAAAATGATGATGTCAATTTTTTTGACCATGTTGAGGGGTCAAGGTCAAGAGTCAAAGGTCAAATGGTTTATTAGCTGAAAACTGGCGTGAGTGAGATTATATTTTGACTTTTAGAGCGTCTAACTTGATTTTTCTTCTTCAATATTTGTCATATCTTTAATTTATTTACTAAAGACATTTTTGTTAGTTCATAATGGAAATTTTTTGAAAAAGGTCAGATGGAGTTAAGGTCAAAGGTCATACTAGCTAGTTGCGTTCATATCTCAAAGAAAAAAATAAGTGACATCAATGTCTACATATATTACAGCAAAATATTGAAAATTAAGTGCCAAATGTACAAAAATATATTACACATGGAAAATAGCCCAATTACAATTTATTTAGAAAAATTATCAAAATTAAACCCCCCTTACAACTGATTTTATACCTTTTATACCCTAGCAACCAAAAACCAATCTTCTTTTCGACCGCAAAAAATTTTCTTGGAAACGCAACCATAGTTGTTATTGAACATCATATCAATGTTATGGTATATATCTGTGCTAAAATGTTTAAAATAAATATCCATAGTCAGGCATCAATTTTTTGTCAAATTATTAATCAAATTATGATGTTTTTATATCATTTTGAAAAGGGATTTTAGTATGTTTGTTTCCTATATATCATGTATATAACGCCAAAATAATTAAGATTACGTGCCAAATTTACAAATATATATTACATTTGATGATAGTCAGTTATCCATTTTTGGTCAAATCATGAATCAAAATATGTAGTTTTCATAACATTTTAAAAAGGATTTTAGCATGTTTGTTTCCTATATTTTATATATATTACGCCAAAATATTAAAAATTAGATACACAATTTACTAAACATATGTAGCATATGGTGATAGACCATTACAGGCGATATATTTAGAAAATTATCGAAATCAAACCCCCTAGCAACTGATTGTATACATTAGTAACCTAAAAGCAATCTTCATTTCGACCACAAAAAACAAACTCTTTCAAAAGTAAATTTCTTGGAAACGCAACCATAGTTGGTATTGAACATTGTATCAATGTAATGGCATATGTCTGCGCTACGAAATCGTAAAATAAATCTCCGTAGCCAGGCATCCATTTTTGGTCAAATTATGAATCAAAATATGTTGTTTTCACACCTTTTTTATCAGAGGTTCCCAACAAGTGACTGTTGTTTATCATGTTTATCAAACTCGAGTTTGTTAATTTTCAAATGTGAAAAGACACGAGCTTTAGAGAGTGTCTTTTTAAAATTTGAAAATTAACTAACGAAAATATCACACCCGTCAACAATGGATGGAAAATGACAGAAAATGGAACGCTAGTGCCACTGCTTTTATTATTATGATAATGTGCAAAGAATACGTAACCGGCATGTCGATTTTCTAAAAAGAGTTTCAAATATTTGACAGATGGTAAAAATAGGACACAAATCAGCTCTAGTTTCCCGTAAAACGACCCAAAATTATCATTATAAAGTGTTTTATGAACTCATTTCTCTATACATATATTGAAACCTTTCCTCACAAGCTTATTTTTGCCGATTTGAGTTTCAGGTTACCAAAGCCCCATTATTGCATATTTGACCATGAGAACGTTGACACTTATCCTTGATTCTACCGCATGATCGAACAATTGACGCTCCATTAACAGATATTGTTAAATATTATTTACCAGTGAAAACGAATTGAAACCATGGCAACCAAATGTTCCTCCATTGTTTATATGTCCATGGTAATTGCTATTGAAGGATGTGATATGTCATATTATAGACATATATTAGTTACGATAAATGACAAAGTTTAACATATTTTATCCAACAACTAATGAGATATTGGCCATTTTTACAAAATGTGTGTAAAGTTACCAGGTTACCATGGCAACCATTCTTTTAACAAATGAAAACCTGCTTGCTCATCTGCACATGCTCTTCAACATTACTGTGAAGATAAATTAATATTGGCTCAGTATTTTAAGAGTTGACCGGAGTTATGTTGTTTGTTTTTTTCTTTCAACGAAATATCTGTGTGTATATTGACCTAGCTACCATGGCAACCAACATAATGGCAAACGAAAACATGAGTGCACGTCTACACAAGGTCCGCAACATTGTTGCCAAGTTTCAATGAAGTTATTTAGCAGTTAAGAAGGAGTTACTTGAAAACATTTTTTCTTGTGAAAGACAGACAGACAGACAGACAGGCAATTCAATTCAAATTAAATATAAACATACCCCTCATCCCATAGTTGACCATATGACTTTGACCCCTAACTTTGACCTCACCACATGGTCAAAAAAATTGACACCATCATTTTTCCGAAAGAGGATGACCTACTTAACATTTTGATATATGGTGTCAAACTTCATCAAGAAGTGCACACGGAACCCCTAAAACCTGACATAAGCCACCGGACTAATGCGATCTATTTAAAAAAAATAATTTGGGAATGTGTGGATGAATATGTATGACACTGACGTATTGTAGTGATTATTTGTTGTATTAGTGACATTTTTGTTTTGAGAAATAAAGTCATATTTGATAAATTCTATTTAAACTACGATTCTATAGGTATATAATTTAAAAACTGGATTTAGATACTGTATTAGGTTCCAATGAAATCTATTTGTGGCTCTCACAAACTCAACAGAACACTCAAATATATATGTATTGGTCTGATCATCACAGTCTCAACACAGGGAAAGGATTTCATATAGATTTTAGTGATACTAATCAACATCAAATAACTGATCTTTTAGAGTTTTGTGTGGGTTATCACATATTTCACACAGAAAATTATAATACATTGTGTCATAAACAATACATTTTATCACAGTTACAAGCGTGTGGTTCGGTTAGATGGTATCAATATATAATCAAAATTAAGGTTACTTAAAGATTTCATAAGTTGGTATAATAAGATGTTATATTTTCTATCACCTGTATTTAGAAATGTAGTGTTTCCACTTGAAGGTCATAATGTCACTAATATATCGTTTTAGGGGTTGTTTAAATTGGAATGATGATGTCATATTAGTTAGGTCAAACTTTGCTGCAAGTTCATGATAATCTTTAATTGTAGATCATATAACACTTTTGCGATTGTATTTGTTCCGCATACAGGTATTGTAATGATTCTATCATTTCTTAATAAGTATGGATTCACATTGTTAAAATCAATCAATTCAGTTAAATAAGGGAGAGCAGTTCCTGTGAGAATTTTATACCCGAGAATTTATCTGTGTTTTATCCGTCTTGCAGCAAAGGTATCCCAATTGCAATCAAGTTCACAATTAAATTTTTAGTGTGAGGTTCCCTTGCGCAGTCCTGCTATAACTCTTGCTGCCGCTAATTGGATTTATAAATTCAATTCATGTTATCTGATATTGGTTACAGTTATTAAAATGGCATCGCCATAGTCTAGTATAGGTCTTATATAACTTTTTATATTGTGATGAGTATTTTGCGACTTATTTCATATTTAACATATTTCAGCAAGTTAATGCGCTTGCATGCTTTATTATAGATAAAATTTCATGATGATGCCACTTACCATCTTCAGAGAAGAATACACCAGGATGCTTATGGGTTGATACATGTTCCACAGTTTTGTGTTGAAAAATATTATCAGGAGTGACAATATATCTTTTTCTAAATTATTAGATAGACTAGAAGCTGCTTCTAGTGAGTAGTATCAAAAAGTCTTTTCTCATTTGTTATACATTTAGTCATATATAATTAATATATATCAGAAATAGAAAACGACCGAAGACTGAACCCTGGGGGACACAAACACTTACCTGTCTGTATGATGAGTAGAAGCCATCAGTCTACGTTTGCTTAGTAGCCTATGAACCAATTAATAAAAGTAGAGTCATCAGAAATAAATCCTGACTGGTGTTTTGATACTAATTCAAATTTCAGCAGATGACTATATAAATGCTTAAAGATAGTATTTTCTCAAATCTTACTGAAACAAGAAGTAGTTGAAATTGGACAGTTAGAAAAAGTATTTTTATCACATTTACATAATATGGCAATTTAGTATTTAAGCCATCTTCCGAGACAGAGGAATAGAACCAGATGTCATGGCTTTATTAAATTACGGAGTCAAGGTAGTTATCAATGACGGGGAAAGAAGTTTTATAACTTTTGGACTAATATCATCTGGCCACGCAGTTTTCTAAACTTTAAGTATGGTGGATTGATCTTTTAAATCCCGTTGGGCTGTGACGGCCGAGTAGTTAAGATGTCCCGACATATCATCATAAGCCCTCCAGCTCTGGGATGCGGGTTCGAATACCATGTGTGGCAGTTGCCAGGTACTGACAACTGGACGGTGGTTTTTCTCCTGGTACTTTGGCTTTCCTCCACCAACAAACCTTGAACGTCCTTACATGACCCTAGCTGTTAATATGACGTTAAACTAATAAAACAAAAACCAAAATATTCCTATTCGTGAAATTAAGTGTTTGTTAGTGTGGTTAGGGCACAGGGGGCCAACTCAATGAAAATGGATATTGTCATACATATTTTGTATTCAAATCTCGTATTTTTCGAAAAAAGTCACATGACTGTCATATATACTCACCAGTGCATCCACCAAATACAAAAAAATGTATGACAACATCCATTTTTATTGAGTTTGCCCTCTGTGGGTTAGGGGACTTGGGAACAGGAGACAGGCATTTGATCAATATTATCTGTGGATCGTAATCAAAAAAACATTCTATTTCATCGATGAGGTGAAGCGATGGTGTTATTATGATATAATAGTGGGTTACCTGGTAGTTTGTTATTAATTTTCATAATGTTTTTTTTTCTGTTTTCCTCCATTTAGATGATGATACATGTTTGTCATTTAATTGTAATAAGGCCAGACATTGACATATTTAATGTTTAATTAAAACCCAAACAAAGTATTATTTCAAAACAACATTTATATGCATGCAAGTTATACAAATATATACATATTCATATTTTTATTAACTTGCTCTTGTGAACATTGTTGGATGCGTTTTCAATGATGACGTCATAGATGGCAGTGTCAAATCCTCCGTTGATTTATTCTTGACCATAGTGGCCGACACTGGGTCGTGGTCAAGTACGTGATACGGAATCAGTATTTGTTTGTCTTTCGGATCATTAAGGCCGGCGAGTTCGATATACTGAACATTTGTAAGGGATAGTTTAGGAGAAGCTATAAAATAATCTATGACTTTCCCCTTTCTTCTTTCTGAAGGTGAATACTCATAAAGAATGAAATCTGGGGAGATGACATCTCTGATTAAATCAATATTGATGTTAAAATCACCACCCAATAGCACAGTGGCCTCTTCTCTTTCAGAAAGCTCCTTCAGGTAAACCTGAAGATACTGAAACTGTATTTTCTTTTCTGTATCCTTCGTACGACTATGCACTCCATGCCAGGACACAACAAGTATTTTGAATGTCTCTAAAGATGTAGATCCATTTTGTTCTAAAAGTCTTATAGTGCTGCGTGGTAATGGTGTGAACCCTTGAGATACTTTCCCTTTCCTTCTTAACTCGTCTAAAGGCCTTTGTAATTTTGTTTGAGCCAATTCTTTCAGGCAGAACCGCTCCGCGTCGTATATTATACTGGCTTCCTTGTTACCAGTGTATACATACCGATCTGGTATTGGAGTGTCTTTCCATGTCTTCCCTTTGATTCCTTGCCATTGAAATTCTTGAAATAACAGAATTTGTGGATTGTAGTTTAGAATTACATCAGCAATGTATTTTCTCCTGCTGCTTGCAGTCCCATCCCCGCCGGCTGGACCGCTAGCGTTCATAGTCATAACTTGCATTGGAAACGTTAAAGTCGATGGTAGTTCCAACCTTCCAGCTATTGGTAATTCAGCGAAGTGATTGATGCCTGTTTTAGGCACATTTTTATCGGGCGTATTAACGACGTCTTCTGTTTTTGCCGCACTTGAAACTTTATTTGTTTTGAGTTTCCCTCCATCTCGAGATTGATCATCATGTGAAGCCATGTCAATGTACCGATAATAACCTTAGCTGTTCAGAATAGGGCTCTAAAATAATAACAAAAATCAAGATACTAGTAAAGCAAGATAAAGCATGCTTACAATGCACAATAAAGCTGACAGATGCCTTTAATCTAATCTCATTAAAATACAAATCCTTATTATTACTCCGTTATAATACTCAGAAGAAAAAACGGATTAATTCTAAACATCATACCTATACAAAAATGTTTACAAAATGTCCACATGATTTCATATACTCTTTGATAAGTTTTAGAGCAGATTACATTGGGTTTATATGTATTATATTTGTCTCTAACGACACACTATATTATGGTGCTTACATTTATCGGATACCTTGTAATCACTAAACACAGATATACTATAAATGACGTAGATATAGTTTAACCTCGTCCTGTGCTATATATTGAATAGATTATGTACTAGACAAGACGTACCCGTAATTATACCTGGTATTGATATGTACTTACCTAGTCCATATATAGATTTTAAAATACCACAGTTCTATTTACGCATTATTATATATAATATACGAATCTAGTGGTTATTTATGAAAGTTAGATTCATTGAAGTGACCCATTTATAGAATATGTATTGTGCAAACTGCCAGTAAATTATAAAAAAAACTATAAATACTTAAACCAGGTTTTCTTTGCTTCCACAACTATTAGCAGTTTAAATTATTAAGCTAGTGATAAAAAATAGGATAACACAATAGTCGTGTACGAGAACAATGAGTTATTATTAATATCCCCTTACCTGCTATCCGTGTTTATGTGTATAACGATAACAAACATGTCCTATACTGTTGTGTCATTTAACCTACATCGACGTATGACCAGGCAAATATAGATTTAAATCTGCTGTACAACACGTTAGTGTATTAGTTGTACCAGATCTGTGTACCTAGTCTATATACATACCTGTTCTTGAGGTGTGCCACAGGGTTCCTTGTGAAATGTTTCCTTTTAGAATATGTTCCTTATATATACTACAAATAACTTCCATTTGGTGATTTCCAGTGGTGTAATATAGTATCTACTACCCCCTACTTCCCTATTCCGCTTGTTGATTTTTTAAGTGCAATGTGTTGTTATTGTGGCATTCGTCAGGCTTTCTTTCAGATCTTGGATTTTATTGAAATATACATTAACAATAACTGTAAATAACAATAAATATATACAATGTGTCAAACAAAGAAGAGTATTACCATGTAAGATCATTAATTAGTTACTGCACAACTAATATTTTTTTATAAATTAAGATATTTTTCTGGTATTCTTAAGAAACGATTTGAATGTCAAGAAAATACTTTTAATATTTCATTATAAATATCATTTATTTATATGTCTATGTTATAATATAAATATTATCTCAAAATTATCTAAAATATTATCGACTTTTGTATCCAATACAAAATATATCATGCATGTTGGACCCTCTTTTATGAGACTTGATGAAACCATCAGTGCTATTAGCTTGAAAGAATTATTTTCGTAGTCTATCTAGTTTCGACTACATGTAGTCGATCTCAGTGTATAAGTACATGTATTTCATGATATCAAATATCACTTTGATGCATTAGTGAAATGAATGACATAATGTTTTAGTTTTGTCACCAGTTTGATATTTTATTCCATTGCCCTTTGTCATAAATAATAAATAACAATTTATGACAATAAAAACATATTTGAAAATACATTTTCAATTTTTATTTTTTTTATCTATATTTAAATCATTATAGATTTGCATTGATAATCAATTCCTGTAAATTGGTGATAAGGTCATGTGATTTTGCTAATAGTAAACATCACGTGTTGACCTAATCTCTACCACTTATGACGTCATTACAGCACACGTGATTACATTTTGATCTGAGAAAAAGATACCGTAGCCCCATGATAAATGTGTGTTATCTGTCCTATATGTACTCTCATTATATAAACGTACCTGCTGACAGACAAACAAATTAGTCATTATCCTTTTTAATTACTTCATAGTATTATTAACATTACTGAATTGATATTTGTGATGTTTATGAAAACGGGAGGCTGAAGTTGGTTCCGAGTTCCGAGTTCCGAGTTCCGTTTAAGGATTTTGTTTTTTAAACAAAATTAAAAAAATTCCATTTATGTAATTTGAACATATTACAAATGTTTTCAATTGTGTTTTTTCATGGATAATTTGTGATAGAGCTAGTTTAAATACGTTTTCAAATAACATCTATTTCCGTTTAAGTAAAACGGAACTCGGAACCAGTTCCGAGTTCCGTTTAAGGAAATTCTCAACATTTTAGATAAAAGTTGTCAATGTGCTTTGGACATATTAGAAATGTTACCTGTTGGCTTTTTTTAATGGATTAATATTGGTAAATCCTCTTTAATTTAATTTTCAATCAACTCCCATTTCCGAGTTCCGTTTAAGTAAAACGGAACTCGGAACCAGTTCCGAGTTCCGTTTAAGGAAATTTTCTATCATTTTGGATAAAATCATTATATATGCCTAAGACATATGACAAATGTTGCCAGTTGTCTTTTTTCATGGGTTACTAGTGATGAATCCACTTTAATTCAGTTTTCGATCAACTCCTATTTCCCAGTTCCGTTTAAGTAAAACGGAACTCGGAACCAGTTCCGAGTTCCGTTTAAGGTAATTTTCTATCTATTTATATGAAATCATTCTATATGACTAAGACATATGAGAAATGTTGCCTCTTGTCTTTTTTCATCGGTTACTAGTGATGAATCCACTTTAATTTAGTTTTCGATCAACTCCTATTTCCCAGTTCCGTTTAAGTAAAACGGAACTCGGAACCAGTTCCGAGTTCCGTTTAAGGAATTTTCTATCTATTTATATGAAATCATTCTATATGCCTAAGACATATGAGCAATGTTGCCTGTTGTCTTTTTTCATGGGTTACTAGTGATGAATCCACTTTAATTCAGTTTTCGATCAACTCCTATTTCCCAGTTCCGTTTAAGTAAAACGGAACTCGGAACCAGTTCCGAGTTCCGTTTAAGGAAATTTTCTATCTATTTAGATGAAATCATTCTATATGACTAAGACATATGAGCAATGTTGCCTGTTGTCTTTTTTCATCGGTTACTAGTGATGAATCCACTTTAATTTAGTTTTCGATCAACTCCTATTTCCCAGTTCCGTTTAAGTAAAACGGAACTCGGAACCAGTTCCGAGTTCCGTTTAAGGTAATTTTCTATCTATTTAGATAAAATCATTCTATATGCCTAAGACATATGAGAAATGTTGCCTGTTGTCTTTTTTCATGGGTTACTAGTGATGAATCCACTTTAATTCAGTTTTCGATCAACTCCTATTTCCCAGTTCCGTTTAAGTAAAACGGAACTCGGAACCAGTTCCGAGTTCCGTTTAAGGAAATTTTCTATCTATTTAGATGAAATCATTCTATATGCCTAAGACATATGAGCAATGTTGCCTGTTGTCTTTTTTCATAGGTTACTAGTGATGAATCCACTTTAATTCAGTTTTCGATCAACTCCTATTTCCCAGTTCCGTTTAAGTAAAACGGAACTCGGAACCAGTTCCGAGTTCCGTTTAAGGAAATTTTCTATCTATTTATATGAAAATCATTCTATATGCCTAAGACATATGAGCAATGTTGCCTGTTGTCTTTTTTCATCGGTTACTAGTGATGAATCCACTTTAATTTAGTTTTCGATCAACTCCTATTTCCCAGTTCCGTTTAAGTAAAACGGAACTCGGAACCAGTTCCGAGTTCCGTTTAAGGAAATTTTCTATCATTTTGGATAAAATCATTCTATATGCCTAAGACATATGAGCAATGTTGCCTGTTGTCTTTTTTCATGGGTTACTAGTGATGAATCCACTTTAATTCAGTTTTCGATCAACTCCTATTTCCCAGTTCCGTTTAAGTAAAACGGAACTCGGAACCAGTTCCGAGTTCCGTTTAAGGAAATTTTCTATCTATTTAGATAAAATCATTCTATATGCCTAAGACATATGAGAAATGTTGCCTGTTGTCTTTTTTCATGGGTTACTAGTGATGAATCCACTTTAATTCAGTTTTCGATCAACTCCTATTTCCCAGTTCCGTTTAAGTAAAACGGAACTCGGAACCAGTTCCGAGTTCCGTTTAAGGAAATTTTTATCTATTTAGATGAAATCATTCTATATGACTAAGACATATGAGCAATGTTGCCTGTTGTCTTTTTTCATGGGTTACTAGTGATGAATCCACTTTAATTTAGTTTTCGATCAACTCCTATTTCCCAGTTCCGTTTAAGTAAAACGGAACTCGGAACCAGTTCCGAGTTCCGTTTAAGGAAATTTTCTATCATTTTGGATAAAATCATTCTATATGCCTAAGACATATGAGAAATGTTGCCAGTTGTCTTTTTTCATGGGTTACTAGTGATGAATCCACTTTAATTCAGTTTTCGATCAACTCCTATCTCCCAGTTCCGTTTAAGTAAAACGGAACTCGGAACCAGTTCCGAGTTCCGTTTAAGGTAATTTTCTATCTATTTTTATATGAAATCATTCTATATGCCTAAGACATATGAGCAATGTTGCCTCTTGTCTTTTTTCATGGTTACTAGTGATGAATCCACTTTAATTCAGTTTTCGATCAACTCCTATTTCCCAGTTCCGTTTAAGTAAAACGGAACTCGGAACCAGTTCCGAGTTCCGTTTAAGGAAATTTTCTATCTATTTAGATAAAATCATTCTATATGCCTAAGACATATGAGAAATGTTGCCTGTTGTCTTTTTTCATGGGTTACTAGTGATGAATCCACTTTAATTCAGTTTTCGATCAACTCCTATTTCCCAGTTCCGTTTAAGTAAAACGGAACTCGGAACCAGTTCCGAGTTCCGTTTAAGGAAATTTTCTATCTATTTTAGATAAAATCATTCTATATGCCTAAGACATATGAGCAATGTTGCCTGTTGTCTTTTTTCATCGGTTACTAGTGATGAATCCACTTTAATTTAGTTTTCGATCAACTCCTATTTCCCAGTTCCGTTTAAGTAAAACGGAACTCGGAACCAGTTCCGAGTTCCGTTTAAGGAAATTTTCTATATCTTTTATATGAAATCATTCTATATGCCTAAGACATATGAGAAATGTTGCCTGTTTGTCTTTTTTCATGGGTTACTAGTGATGAATCCACTTTAATTCAGTTTTCGATCAACTCCTATTTCCCAGTTCCGTTTAAGTAAAACGGAACTCGGAACCAGTTCCGAGTTCCGTTTAAGGAAATTTTCTATCTATTTAGATAAAATCATTCTATATGCCTAAGACATATGAGAAATGTTGCCTGTTGTCTTTTTTCATGGGTTACTAGTGATGAATCCACTTTAATTCAGTTTTCGATCAACTCCTATTTCCCAGTTCCGTTTAAGTAAAACGGAACTCGGAACCAGTTCCGAGTTCCGTTTAAGGTAATTTTCTATCTATTTATATGAAATCATTCTATATGCCTAAGACATATGAGCAATGTTGCCTGTTGTCTTTTTTCATCGGTTACTAGTGATGAATCCACTTTAATTCAGTTTTCGATCAACTCCTATTTCCCAGTTCCGTTTAAGTAAAACGGAACTCGGAACCAGTTCCGAGTTCCGTTTAAGGAAATTTTCTATCTATTTATATGAAATCATTCT
The DNA here is from genome assembly GCF_041381155.1 of Argopecten irradians. Lineage (NCBI taxonomy): Eukaryota > Metazoa > Mollusca > Bivalvia > Pectinida > Pectinidae > Argopecten > Argopecten irradians. The sequence goes on from NW_027188080.1 coordinate 16,337, forward strand.
ATATGCCTAAGACATATGAGCAATGTTGCCTGTTGTCTTTTTTCATCGGTTACTAGTGATGAATCCACTTTAATTTAGTTTTCGATCAACTCCTATTTCCCAGTTCCGTTTAAGTAAAACGGAACTCGGAACCAGTTCCGAGTTCCGTTTAAGGAAATTTTCTATCATTTTAGATAAAATCATTCTATATGCCTAAGACATATGAGAAATGTTGCCTGTTGTCTTTTTTCATGGGTTACTAGTGATGAATCCACTTTAATTCAGTTTTCGATCAACTCCTATTTCCCAGTTCCGTTTAAGTAAAACGGAACTCGGAACCAGTTCCGAGTTCCGTTTAAGGAAATTTTCTATCTATTTAGATGAAATCATTCTATATGCCTAAGACATATGAGAAATGTTGCCTGTTGTCTTTTTTCATGGGTTACTAGTGATGAATCCACTTTAATTCAGTTTTCGATCAACTCCTATTTCCCAGTTCCGTTTAAGTAAAACGGAACTCGGAACCAGTTCCGAGTTCCGTTTAAGGAAATTTTCTATCTATTTAGATAAAATCATTCTATATGCCTAAGACATATGAGAAATGTTGCCTGTTGTCTTTTTTTTTCATGGGTTACTAGTGATGAATCCACTTTAATTCGGTTTTCGATCAACTCCTATTTCCCAGTTCCGTTTAAGTAAAACGGAACTCGGAACCAGTTCCGAGTTCCGTTTAAGGAAATTTTCTATCATTTTAGATAAAATCATTCTATATGCCTAAGACATATGAGCAATGTTGCCTGTTGTCTTTTTTCATCGGTTACTAGTGATGAATCCACTTTAATTTAGTTTTCGATCAACTCCTATTTCCCAGTTCCGTTTAAGTAAAACGGAACTAGGAACCAGTTCCGAGTTCCGTTTAAGGAAATTTTCTATCATTTTGGATAAAATCATTCTATATGCCTAAGACATATGAGAAATGTTGCCTGTTGTCTTTTTTCATGGGTTACTAGTGATGAATCCACTTTAATTCAGTTTTCGATCAACTCCTATTTCCCAGTTCCGTTTAAGTAAAACGGAACTCGGAACCAGTTCCGAGTTCCGTTTAAGGAAATTTTCTATCTTTTTATATGAAATCATTCTATATGCCTAAGACATATGAGCAATGTTGCCTGTTGTCTTTTTTCATCGGTTACTAGTGATGAATCCACTTTAATTCAGTTTTCGATCAACTCCTATTTCCCAGTTCCGTTTAAGTAAAACGGAATCGGAACCAGTTCCGAGTTCCGTTTAAGGAAATTTTCTATCTATTTAGATAAAATCATTCTATATGCCTAAGACATATGAGAAATGTTGCCTGTTGTCTTTTTTCATGGGTTACTAGTGATGAATCCACTTTAATTCAGTTTTCGATCAACTCCTATTTCCCAGTTCCGTTTAAGTAAAACGGAACTCGGAACCAGTTCCGAGTTCCGTTTAAGGTAATTTTCTATCTATTTAGATAAAATCATTCTATATGCCTAAGACATATGAGCAATGTTGCCTGTTGTCTTTTTTCATGGGTTACTAGTGATGAATCCACTTTAATTCAGTTTTCGATCAACTCCTATTTCCCAGTTCCGTTTAAGTAAAACGGAACTCGGAACCAGTTCCGAGTTCCGTTTAAGGAAATTTTCTATCTATTTAGATAAAATCATTCTATATGCCTAAGACATATGAGAAATGTTGCCTGTTGTCTTTTTTCATGGGTTACTAGTGATGAATCCACTTTAATTCAGTTTTCGATCAACTCCTATTTCCCAGTTCCGTTTAAGTAAAACGGAACTCGGAACCAGTTCCGAGTTCCGTTTAAGGAAATTTTCTATCTTTTAGATAAAATCATTCTATATGCCTAAGACATATGAGCAATGTTGCCTGTTGTCTTTTTTCATGGGTTACTAGTGATGAATCCACTTTAATTCAGTTTTTCGATCAACTCCTATTTCCCAGTTCCGTTTAAGTAAAACGGAACTCGGAACCAGTTCCGAGTTCCGTTTAAGGTAATTTTCTATCTATTTATATAAAATCATTCTATATGCCTAAGACATATGAGAAATGTTGCCTGTTGTCTTTTTTCATGGGTTACTAGTGATGAATCCACTTTAATTTAGTTTTCGATCAACTCCTATTTCCCAGTTCCGTTTAAGTAAAACGGAACTCGGAACCAGTTCCGAGTTCTGTTTAAGGAAATTTTCTATCTATTTTAGATGAAATCATTCTATATGCCTAAGACATATGAGCAATGTTGCCTGTTGTCTTTTTTCATCGGTTACTAGTGATGAATCCACTTTAATTCAGTTTTCGATCAACTCCTATTTCCCAGTTCCGTTTAAGTAAAACGGAACTCGGAACCAGTTCCGAGTTCCGTTTAAGGAATTTTTCTATCTATTTATATGAAAATCATTCTATATGCCTAAGACATATGAGCAATGTTGCCTGTTGTCTTTTTTCATGGGTTACTAGTGATGAATCCACTTTAATTTAGTTTTCGATCAACTCCTATTTCCCAGTTCCGTTTAAGTAAAACGGAACTCGGAACCAGTTCCGAGTTCCGTTTAAGGAAATTTTCTATCTATTTTAGATAAAATCATTCTATATGCCTAAGACATATGAGAAATGTTGCCTGTTGTCTTTTTTCATGGGTTACTAGTGATGAATCCACTTTAATTTAGTTTTCGATCAACTCCTATTTCCCAGTTCCGTTTAAGTAAAACGGAACTCGGAACCAGTTCCGAGTTCCGTTTAAGGAAATTTTCTATCTATTTAGATAAAATCATTCTATATGCCTAAGACATATGAGAAATGTTGCCTGTTGTCTTTTTTCATGGGTTACTAGTGATGAATCCACTTTAATTCAGTTTTCGATCAACTCCTATTTCCCAGTTCCGTTTAAGTAAAACGGAACTCGGAACCAGTTCCGAGTTCCGTTTAAGGAAATTTTCTATCTATTTATATGAAATCATTCTATATGCCTAAGACATATGAGCAATGTTGCCTGTTGTCTTTTTTCATCGGTTACTAGTGATGAATCCACTTTAATTCAGTTTTCGATCAACTCCTATTTCCCAGTTCCGTTTAAGTAAAACGGAACTCGGAACCAGTTCCGAGTTCCGTTTAAGGAAATTTTCTATCATTTTGGATAAAATCATTCTATATGCCTAAGACATATGAGCAATGTTGCCTCTTGTCTTTTTTCATCGGTTACTAGTGATGAATCCACTTTAATTTAGTTTTCGATCAACTCCTATTTCCCAGTTCCGTTTAAGTAAAACGGAACTCGGAACCAGTTCCGAGTTCCGTTTAAGGTTATTTTCTATCTATTTATATGAAATCATTCTATATGCCTAAGACATATGAGCAATGTTGCCTGTTGTCTTTTTTCATGGGTTACTAGTGATGAATCCACTTTAATTCAGTTTTCGATCAACTCCTATTTCCCAGTTCCGTTTAAGTAAAACGGAACTCGGAACCAGTTCCGAGTTCCGTTTAAGGTAATTTTCTATCTATTTATATGAAATCATTCTATATGCCTAAGACATATGAGCAATGTTGCCTGTTGTCTTTTTTCATCGGTTACTAGTGATGAATCCACTTTAATTCAGTTTTCGATCAACTCCTATTTCCCAGTTCCGTTTAAGTAAAACGGAACTCGGAACCAGTTCCGAGTTCCGTTTAAGGAAATTTTCTATCATTTTAGATAAAATCATTCTATATGCCTAAGACATATGAGAAATGTTGCCTGTTGTCTTTTTTCATGGGTTACTAGTGATGAATCCACTTTAATTCAGTTTTCGATCAACTCCTATTTCCCAGTTCCGTTTAAGTAAAACGGAACTCGGAACCAGTTCCGAGTTCCGTTTAAGGAAATTCTCTATCATTTTAGATAAAATCATTCTATATGCCTAAGACATATGAGAAATGTTGCCTGTTGTCTTTTTTCATGGGTTACTAGTGATGAATCCACTTTAATTTAGTTTTCGATCAACTCCTATTTCCCAGTTCCGTTTAAGTAAAACGGAACTCGGAACCAGTTCCGAGTTCCGTTTAAGGAAATTTTCTATCTATTTAGATAAAATCATTCTATATGCCTAAGACATATGAGAAATGTTGCCTGTTGTCTTTTTTCATGGGTTACTAGTGATGAATCCACTTTAATTTAGTTTTCGATCAACTCCTATTTCCCAGTTCCGTTTAAGTAAAACGGAACTCGGAACCAGTTCCGAGTTCCGTTTAAGGAAATTTTCTATCTATTTAGATAAAATCATTCTATATGCCTAAGACATATGAGAAATGTTGCCTGTTGTCTTTTTTCATGGGTTACTAGTGATGAATCCACTTTAATTCAGTTTTCGATCAACTCCTATTTCCCAGTTCCGTTTAAGTAAAACGGAACTCGGAACCAGTTCCGAGTTCCGTTTAAGGAAATTTTCTATCATTTTAGATAAAATCATTCTATATGCCTAAGACATATGAGAAATGTTGCCTGTTGTCTTTTTTCATCGGTTACTAGTGATGAATCCACTTTAATTCAGTTTTCGATCAACTCCTATTTCCCAGTTCCGTTTAAGTAAAACGGAACTCGGAACCAGTTCCGAGTTCCGTTTAAGGAAATTTTCTATCTATTTAGATAAAATCATTCTATATGCCTAAGACATATGAGAAATGTTGCCTGTTGTCTTTTTTCATGGGTTACTAGTGATGAATCCACTTTAATTCAGTTTTCGATCAACTCCTATTTCCCAGTTCCGTTTAAGTAAAACGGAACTCGGAACCAGTTCCGAGTTCCGTTTAAGGAAATTTTCTATCTATTTATATAAAATCATTCTATATGCCTAAGACATATGAGAAATGTTGCCTGTTGTCTTTTTTCATGGGTTACTAGTGATGAATCCACTTTAATTCAGTTTTCGATCAACTCCTATTTCCCAGTTCCGTTTAAGTAAAACGGAACTCGGAACCAGTTCCGAGTTCCGTTTAAGGTAATTTTCTATCTATTTATATGAAATCATTCTATATGCCTAAGACATATGAGCAATGTTGCCTGTTGTCTTTTTTCATGGGTTACTAGTGATGAATCCACTTTAATTTAGTTTTCGATCAACTCCTATTTCCCAGTTCCGTTTAAGTAAAACGGAACACGGACCCAGTTCCGAGTTCCGTTTAAGGAAATTTTCTATCTATTTAGATAAAATCATTCTATATGCCTAAGACATATGAGAAATGTTGCCTGTTGTCTTTTTTCATGGGTTACTAGTGATGAATCCACTTTAATTCAAGTTTTCGATCAACTCCTATTTCCCAGTTCCGTTTAAGTAAAACGGAACTCGGAACCAGTTCCGAGTTCCGTTTAAGGAAATTTTCTATCATTTATGAAATCATTCTATATGCCTAAGACATATGAGAAATGTTGCCTGTTGTCTTTTTTCATGGGTTACTAGTGATGAATCCACTTTAATTTAGTTTTCGATCAACTCCTATTTCCCAGTTCCGTTTAAGTAAAACGGAACTCGGAACCAGTTCCGAGTTCCGTTTAAGGAAATTTTCTATCTATTTAGATAAAATCATTCTATATGCCTAAGACATATGAGAAATGTTGCCTGTTGTCTTTTTTCATCGGTTACTAGTGATGAATCCACTTTAATTCAGTTTTCGATCAACTCCTATTTCCCAGTTCCGTTTAAGTAAAACGGAACTCGGAACCAGTTCCGAGTTCCGTTTAAGGAAATTTTCTATCTATTTAGATAAAATCATTCTATATGCCTAAGATATATGAGCAATGTTGCCTGTTGTCTTTTTTCATGGGTTACTAGTGATGAATCCACTTTAATTCAGTTTTTGATCAACTCCTATTTCCCAGTTCCGTTTAACATAATATTTTCTATATTATTAAAAACAATAGCCCATGTAAATGTAATTTGGACAAATGGCAAATATTGCCCTTTTTCGTGGATGGGTTTAAATCAGATTTCTTCAAATTTCCTATAACGAGTTCCGTTTTAGTTAAGGCGAAACTTGAAATCAGTTCCGAGTTCCATTTCACGATTTTTTTTTTGAAGTTCACGTTTTTGGAACAGATGACAAAAGTTGCCTGGTTTATAATTCCAATTTCCGTTTAGTAAATTCGCTTGATAAATAATAGAATTGCAACATTATTCAGTAAAACATTTGGTTGTTTTATTTCCGTATGATATTAATAGTACACCGTTATAACAAATTGTGATGTTAACTGGAGTATAAGAGCTTACAAGAAAACACAATAAACATTAAAACGGTTTTAGCAAGCTTATTTATCGTAATTGTCATAACTCTGTACATATGACATACTGAAAAGACGCTTAGCTAAACATCCACGAAATAGGCTCAAGCGGGAAAGCAGAAAAGTCTAAGAGTATCGTTAAATGTATACGTTTACCGTAAATATGAATGCATAAATAATACTATAACTTTGCAGGTAACTGGAATATATCATAAGAATAAAAACTATTAATGTCTCAACAATTACGAATTGTTCAAAGCATTCCAGGGAAATGAAAATACCATAGTTTTTCAATGAAATGTATGAACTTGCATTACAAGAAAAAAAACAATGACTGTGTCAATATATCATAAACTGAAGACATCTACAATTGCTACAATACTAAAAAGTATAGAAATAGAAAACAATGACTGATTCAATAATTCGACATATTTTCAGGGCATTGTAGTAATATGTCATGCAAGAAGACAACTATCACAATTTTGATAATGTTGCATACAATAAAGAAAATACAGTAATATGTCATGTAAAATTAAAAGCTATAACTTTTTTTTTAATTTTCTAGCTTTAGGAATCACAGGAAATTGTCATACAAGATCAACCATGATTGCGCCTTTGGTAAACAAGAAAAGTGTGAATAAGTATCATTATGATCAATACAATGACAACTGCATTTATGAGATATTACAAAATATTTATCTAATTACACTGCGTGTTACCCAATTGGAAAATCTTGTTAATAAGCTTCAGCGTGTAAACACCTACAGAACTTCGATTGGTCATTCTCCATTACTATCAAATTGCTAAATATAATAGAGTATTGGCTCCTTATCCTTACATGTGAACTCTAATTCTATAGACCTAATAAGCAACAGTCACATGTTGAGGAACATCCATGTGAAGTATTTTGTGTTTTAACAAATGCATTTGAACTAATAAACACAGTTTGGTCACTTTTTGTTTACGTACAACAGGTTATTTCTGGTGGATATTTTCGCAATTTCGTAACATTTCTGTTTGTGAAATAATAAAGGAAAGAACTTAAATCTTGATCATGAAATTAAGGATCGTGAAAAAATAATTTTCACAGAAATAAGTGAAAATCATGAAAAGTCTGACCCGCGAAAAAACCGGCTACATATGTATATGATATCTGGTTTGAGAGATTTCGCGAATAATGGATTGATACATTAAACAATTAGTAAGCATGTATGCAGATACAATAAACTTTGTATTATGTATTCTAAAATTTGAAAAACAATCTTAGACATTTAATATTGCATTTTACACTAATAGTGGAGCAGGTGTAATGTGTATTGCAAATCGGATTTTTTAGACATGATGCTTGTAATGCACGATGTCCGCTCTATTGTCGAACAATAGTTATGATACTAGTTGCAGTATATAATGTAATTTTGAAAATAGGGTATACAAAACTTGCATCAATAAGATTACAAGTTCCGCAAGAGGATGTTTCCATCATGCCTATAAACGTGCGATTTGCAATAATCATATCAAGCCTTCCCTCCTCACCCGTTATTTTTCATTACATATCACAGTTAAACATTATCTATTTTGGAACATCGCTATTTTACATTGTTTATTTTTTTACCAATAATTGATGATAATATATATAACTCAAAATTAAGCTACTTTACTTTTAGTTTTATTCCCATGGTAATTGATCCATTTAAATATGTTTAAATATGATATATCTATGATATTACGCCATATATGAAAAATTTTAATTTCCATTCTGGTTTCCATACCATCCACAGTTTCTTAATATTTATGTTATATAGTTTCAGTGAAATGCATTTATCCCATAACTATGCATGTTTCACAATGGAAAACCGATGTGATGAATTTCATAGCAGTTGGTTATCGTTTATGTTTACACACTCCAGTGTGTAAACACCTACGGTGCCTCTGATTGGTCAAGTCCAAGACCTCTTGATTCCGATTGGCTCTCAACTTTAGGCTACTTTTCATAGCGCATTTTCTTTTAAATAAAATTGTATTTACTATATAGCAAATAGTTGCTTATTCAAAGTATAAAACAATAGAATATTGGCTCTCTATTTAGGCACTATATTTTATGGTGGAAAGATATATGTATCACTACACAATATATGGTGGTAAGTTTCCCTGAATGAAGACGAGAAAATGGTCACCACGGTATAACTATAGAGCTAAAGTTATGGGATAAATAAGTTCCCCAACGCATGACTGTTGTTTATCATGTTTATCTAAACTCTCGTTAGTTAATTTTCAAACTTTTAAAAGTCACGAGCTTTCAAAATTTGAAAAATTAACTAACTCGAGTTTGATAAACATGATAAACAACAGTCACTTGTTGGGGAACCTCTATTTATGTAATACATCCCCCTACCAAAGCAAAGACAAGACATCTATGTTGCAATTGAGGGTTGTATATATAATTGTGCAATATACGAGGGGTGTTCCAAAATTATTGTTGTTTTGGTGATTTCTCTTTGATAGAAGTAATTCTGATCATTTTACTTTGTCCTGTCTCTCGAAGTACTCCCCCTCTGCATTTATGCATCGTTTCAACCGATCGATCCACTTTTGGAAACAGTTTTTGTACTCTTGAATTGGTATACTCATAAGATATTGGTAAATGGCAGAGCCATGGGCTTTTCTTGATTTATATTTTTGTTCCAGACAGGTGAAATTTTAGTTTGGGAAACAAGAAAAAGTCACAGGGGGCCAAGTCTGGTGAATATGTAGGGTGGGGGAGGACAGTGACCTTTTCTGCCTTCAAAAACTCCGTTACAATTCGCGCCTTGTGTGCTGGCGCATTATCATGTAAGAGTCTTAGGTACTTCAAACCTGTCTGTGGGCGGCGGCGTTTGTAGACTTTCTTAAAGGGCCACTACCTTTCCGAAACGGCTTTTAATTTTTAAAATAGGAATGTGAAACGAGATCAATAATTTTGTAGAGTCGCAGAAGTTATTAACTATACATTTACTAGCACACTTATCACCACCTTCAGAACTGTTTAATTAGAATAAATAAAATATTAATTTTCATAACGCGGGTCGTTTTATGTTTCCCGCCGTCGTCCTAAATGCCGCGCGGTAGTTGACTATCACTGCGCCAGACGGAAAACAAGCGAAATGAATTTCCACTGTTATCGTACATTAGACAGGAAATCTTATATGTTTGGTGTTGTAACCTCATCTTAAGCCATCGATATATATTTTCTTTTGTTATCAATGTTTTTAAGAAACCTATAAATTTGCTCCGGAAAGGTAGTGGCCCTTTAAGTTTTCGAAGTACAACGTCTCTATAATACTTCGCTGTGACAGTTTGCCTTTTGGAATAGCGATTTGAATGATTAGACCCTTGTTATCAAAGAATATGACATACAAAACCTTCCTCACGGTGCGTATTATTTTAGCAATGCTAGGGCGCCTGGCGTTTTTGCTTGCCCAGATTCGATTAGAGCATTTTCTTTTTGGGTTCGAAAAAATACACCCATGTTTCATCACCTGTGACCAAATTATCAAAAGCCTTTTTGCTGTATTTTGGGTATTTCTTCAATAAGGATTTGGCCTTGTCAACCCGGGACCTCTTTTGGTTGTCAGTTAGTAAATGGGGTATCCACCTGGTATTGATCTTGCCCAGCTTAATATGTTTCTTTAAAATGCAATGAATACGGGCTAAAGACAAGCCTGTCATTTTAGCTAACTGCCGGACAGTGTACCTTGCATCTTTTTCAAGGATTTGCCGAATTAGTTCAATGTTATGCTTTGTTGTTGTTGTTGCAGGGCGACCTGTGTCGGCAGCACCTTTAAGCTGCTGGTGTCCCGACTTAAATCGAGCAACCCACCTACAAATAATCATATATAACATTTGACCCTTCCCATATATATCGCACACCTCACGATGAATATCCACCGGCTTTAAGCCAAGTAGAGACCTACCTTTGATATAGGCCCTAATTTCAATTGCGTTTTCAGCTCTCTTGCCAACCATATTTGTATAGAGTGTAACGAGTGCGCTACAAACTAATGTACACAGCACCACGGTCAGTGTAATTGTGAGCGAGATATTTACCTATATCACGCTTCAGATATCACGCTATCGCCACGAGGTAGTTTTAAGCCCATTTAGCACGATTTCCACGAGATATTGCGCAAGTAACATTAATTTCGGAACATCCCTCGTACATATCCTTACATAAAACTAAATGACAGTTCCATTGGGAATAACCCTTATAAAATAACACGTCTAAGGTCTAGGAACGTCGATGACTAAAAGGATATGCTCCAATTTCCCAGATCCTTGCTTGTGTGCCTGTATGATTTCAGGGTTTTTCAATCCGTCATACCGACACCAGAATGACCCCCTTCTGAAATACCCAACGAAATGATCCCCGGTGTTCATGGTATATAACCAAAAACTGTGTACCTAAAATGAGTCAAAATGTTTAATGTTTTAACATTTGTTAGTGTTCAAATGTTACAAATGCTTTATATGGTAAATGTTGGCAAATTAGCTATTTATGACAAACTCAGTAACAGGGGCATGCATGGTAACATGTTACTTGGTAAATACACTTCGCCGAAACGATCATATACTATTCTACATTATATTGAAATTATATATCTTCAGAAACAAGTTCTGGTTCATCACTAAAGCACAGAAAGGCAATCAAACTCACTTCAATCCTGTAACTTGGACATCTTCGGGGATGTTTCTCAACTGTAAATCCACGCAACTGGCTTAGATATGATACTGACAGTACAAGAACAGGTGGTGCTCCATATGTAAACTGCCTTTGTGAAAAAGACTGTGTCCCTCGGCATCTTTCACCTATGATTATAGTTTGCATTGAGCGTAAATTGGATTTTTGTATTAAGTTTTATTTAAAATGGTTACAAAAGTATATTACAAATGTTTTGGAATCTGCTTTGAGTTGGAAAACAAATATGTACAATTTAAACGATGACTTGCATGTGCATAAAATTGAATATATATTTTTATATCTAAATATATCTCCGAAATAATTTAATTACCGTCAAATATACAAATAATTTACGAGAAATGAATTTAAACTGAGGTTTCTAAATGGGTTGCGAACATTATTTTACCACATTTGTCAGGAATATATCACAACTACTATTTCGAACATCCGACATCATGTAGTAGTAATTTCAAAGTGTTATTTTTTCAATGGGAAGACCTAACGATTTAGGAAATATGTAAAACCTTCTATGATAAACGTCGGCTCATAAGTTCTTAGAGATCAGAATAAAATTAAAAATATGCGTTGCTACAGACAAAAGACGAAATTTCAAGATAACACTGAGTGAATGTAATGAGAATAATTTACCGGAACATGGTAATTCTGTAGCCACTTCCCATTGTGATAAACTGTCTTGCAGTGTGATACATCCAGACGAGCTGTCGTTAATGTCCCTATTAAATATATGATTATTGATACATTAATCGTAATTTAGTAGTACAACTGTTTTTTGTTGAGAAAATTATTTTAATTGCGTTCATATTAAAACATCAAACTTAATAAGTAGCATACAACAAAATAATTTGGCGCATAAAACCTGTTAAAATTTGTGCAAAAATATTATCACTATTATTTAAAGTAATTTTGCTACAAAACATTATCACACCTAAATAATTTTTCATAAGACATTGCATGTTAATTTCATGTATATATATCCATTTCCAGATTTTTTTTCAATATGCAGTATTGTTCTATTGTTTTGTTCTGATATGAAATAAGTTTCTTTCAATATTACTATTTTTGAAATCAAGAGGCCACAATTACAAAAAAAACTGTTTTGGAATCTAATCGAATTTCCTGAATTAAACCCTTGATTTGTCGTTGATTTATGAAAATATCTAGCTTATCACAGAGAAAATACAACAGTTTCCAAAAGTTTTACGTAAACGCTAAAACGCAAACGCATTGTTCATGTTTAAAAAAAATATCATAAAAATGTATTACCTCTTGATAATATCAAACCTATTACATGTAATAACATTTGAGTAGAAACGCGTTAAATTTCAAGGAAAGATTTTTTTTTCAATTTGTGTTTTTTGCTTCCAATAACATCAAATGTACTATGGTCATAAAGTTATTGCTTACCCAAGTAGTATTTCTGTACTGTGCAATACCCTGCGTTTTCTTGGACATTTGCGCTTAGAACACTCTGAACGAACGGCACTCTCTTGGAACTGAAGATGGATGACGAAACGTTCTGACTCACTGCCGTATATGTTCCATGACGGGCTCATCAACTGGTGGAGAACAAAACTCAGTAAGCCACAGTGCACGCCCTTCGTTCCAGTTTCCTGATTGGAAGAGTGATTTGATTTCAAGCAGAATGCGGCAAACGTTAATCAGCTCTGAATGTTCTGTGATCCAAGTGTTAATGTGTTCTATGTCTAATAACATGTTAAGAACACCAACATGTTGTCAACAGTACACGTGTTGCTGATTTTCGTGCTACCGTTGGGTAAGGTAATAGTCCCTCCCCAGTGCAAAGCTCTTTCAGAGTACCTGGTCTTCTTTTCTTTTTTTCTTTGGTACTTCTTTTGGGGATTTAAGATAAATTCCCTTTTTCTTTTTTACCTTACCACCCCATGACTCATGTGCTTCGTTGAATTCTGTTTTCCTCTTTCTGGCACGTTTTGTTTTCCCAGTAGCAGAAACTGTCAGTTTCCGGGCAAACTCTTTTAGTCTACCATTTATGTTGCCCCTCAGTCTACGGACGAAGAGGGCTGGTCGGAGACGTTGTTTGTCATTTAAGATGTCTTTCTTGACTATCTTCATCCAATTTTCCGCCGGGGAGTTTGTATCATGGGTTATATCATCTAACATTGAACCCGTCCACAACGGTGCTATGCTCATGTATGTTTTCGTTACATAAGTAAGTAATTTGGGGGAATGAAGAAAGTTTTCTGGTCCGGATGATGTTGTTTCTATAGCCTCTTCAACACTTCTTCTAATCTGCTCAAAATGTTCGAAGAACATGGTTTTGCCAGATAAGGAAGATTCAGAATCAACACATCGTGGTGTTTCAGTTTCATCTGTACTATCACTCACTTCGCGGTTCAAGATGCTGTTATCAAGTGCAACTTTGGCTGAATTGTAATCTGGATGGGCATCTTCTTTAGGAGAAAGCAGCAAAATAGCCAGATTCCTATACAGTGTTTCAAGATCTTTTAAATTTCTTGTGTCGATCATCAGGCCAAATACGTACTTTACATATGCCCTCGCAGATTTGTCATTCAAATGTTCTGCAACATGGTGAGAAATGTTATGTAACAAATGTGCAGAGCATATACGCAGGACAACGTTGTTTCCCCATTCTCCGTCATGTTGGAGAACTGACCATGCTCGTTGTAAATAAGTATCTACGTTTTTCCTTATTCAATGCCAACATGATCCCGTGGATAAATGCCCAACTGAAATCGATCTCTATACGTGAAGGGAGGCCACAAGTTGGTTTGAAAATTTTCAGGTCGCGAAAGAACTTCAAAAAGAAGTTACAAACATCTGTAGTATTGTGGCTGTTTGCCAACATTTCTGCAACAGGTATCGGTGGATCTCCTTTTTCTCTCCCTTTCAAGAGAAGTGGGTAATAGAAAACCCGTTTGTTTTGATCGGGTATCTTGGAAACTACTTTTCCGGTCGCATCAAAATATAACGTACAGTTGCCCTCTTTGATAACATCGGATAGTATCTGCAGTTGCTTAGCAGTGTATACATGGGTGGAAAAGGGATATATACTTAGGTGCTGAATGCAACCTTTGACTGCATTTTTTGGATGTTCGTCAATCGTGCAAGATCTATCATATATTTCCTTCTGAAGAGAGAGTTCGGTTAATTACATCCTTGTGAAGTTCGGCTTGTTAACGTTCTTCTCTGAGGTTATTTTCTGAAGAACAGGTTCTTGTTCCTAATACCCGCTTAGTTTCCGGAATCGTATTGGACGATCTCAGGAAATATTTCCAAGTCCTTTACTACATGAGATGGTTTTTCAATATTGTAGTTCATCTCTAATTTGAAGTCGTTCCTTGCCTTTGATGGGTCTGCTCTTTGTCTCATTAGCCGTCGTGTTCTTATTTCTGTATTAGGGAGTCATAGTACGTACTTACACTTCACATTTTTGTCATTCCGCCTTGGTGTTTTTCTTTATAATTCATTTGATAGTTTACACATCTCCCGTTTAAACATACTCTCAGGCTTTACCCACGGTAGAATGGAGCTTTGGTTGTATCGGGTTTTACCCCCTCTTTAAATTTGTTTAGAAGTGATTAACTAAGGAACATATATCGTTTGTTTCCTGTAGTTTTTCAAGAAATATCTTGGACCAATTTTCCGCCAAGGTATCGATCACCTCTCCTGTCTTCTTTGATGACTATCTCATTATTCCATACCTCTGCAGAAACGTAGAACGAGAATTTATCCTTTGGTAGTTCATGGAAATTATCAGCTTCCTCATTTTTCACATTTGTGTTTTCATGCCTGTCTTTTGGAATTCCTTTACCGTCGTTTTGAAAATCGCTATCTGTATCCATCTCGTTTTAACTAAAAATAAAAAATCGATTATTTGCATTTATATTTTTTTTGATCCGATAAAAAAGAGCACATACTTTTCTACCACGCAACAGAAATATTTAATTCGAAGAAGTATAATATTAGATAGACTGGTTAACTTTTAGTTAAGGATTAGTTTTCATTTTCTGTAGCTCTGTAGCTTTGTTTTGGAGATGCAATGATTCACAAATATAATACTATCATCAAAATACTTATCATTTTTAAAGCTCCTTGATCTCTTATTAATTGCCATTATCGCCAAAGCCGAAAAGACCGGTGAGCGAAGTTTGTATTCCGACAAGTTAGAAGACGACGACGACGACAATTATAATGATGATGGTGATGATAATAGTAATGATGATGAAACCGATAATTTTAAGGACGACGATGGCAACAATGACGATGATGATGATGATGATGCTGATGATTATGATGATGATGATGATGATGATGAT
The DNA here is from genome assembly GCF_041381155.1 of Argopecten irradians. Lineage (NCBI taxonomy): Eukaryota > Metazoa > Mollusca > Bivalvia > Pectinida > Pectinidae > Argopecten > Argopecten irradians. The sequence goes on from NW_027188080.1 coordinate 31,659, forward strand.
GATGATGATTATGATGATGATGACGAATGATGATGATGATGAAGAGATGATGACAATAATGATGATGATTATGATGATTATGATATGATGATGATGATGATGATGATGATGATTATGATTATGATGATGATGATAACAATGATAATAACAAAATAATTATTATGTAGGCAACGATGAATATGAAAAAGACGACGACGATGATGGTGATGACGACGACGATGGTGGTGATGACGACGACGTAAATAATGATGATGATGATCATGATGATGATGATGATGATGATGATGATGATGATGATGAGATGAAACTGATATTTTTGAGGACGACGATGACAACAATGACGATGGTGATAATGATGATAATGAGGATAATGATGATAAATATGACAAGAATGATTATGAAGACTACGACGACGATGATGATGATAAATATGACAACAATGATAAGGAATATCATGATGATGATGATTATTTCTCTTTCTCCTAATGCATGCTGACGAAATCTTGTTTATTGAAGTATGATTATTGCGAAATAGATCATGTACGCTGGTCGCTATCCCTGTAACATTTACTTGTGTGATGTCGACACTGATACGTTTTACCTACGCGTGTTCGTTAAATTACGGCGAAACTCTTTCTTGAGTTGTAACACTATTTTGGTTCTTGCAGTATCTGATTTTTTTTCTTTGTGGATCAAATTGCAACGTACAGGGGCGTGTATGTCTTTACAATACGTCTCGAATTAATATCAAACTTTGTTTTTTTATTATTGTAAAGTTTGTTGACCTCCGCGAGTTCTAATAAATTGTTGTTGTTTCAACTGCTGAGAAACTGCGCGGCAGATGTGGTGCTAGTTTCTTTTTCAGTTAAAAGTTGATGAAGATAAAAATGAAGAGTTTCTTCTTTGATACCCTGCTCTAGTCTATTCTAAAAATAATATATGCCGTGATTTTCATACGAATCTAAGAGGTCAAAAATTACAAATAGTGTGATAATTACAATGCTTACAATTCATATGTTTAAATTTTATAGTATACATAAGACGAATTTTGGCAGTACTGCCTGAAATCATTATGTTTACGTCTACAATGTAGTAAAACGTGTACATACGGTCAATCAATGAAGTATAGAATGTACAGAAGTTCATTTCGCATTTCTATAGTGGTACATGTATTGTTAGGTATAAAGTGATTCTGGTATTGCTTTTTTTCACCTTAACCCGCATAAGGCATAATATTCGAATTTCATTTTCGAATTCAAGTCGTTTCGGTACCAAGACGTTTCGGTACTTTCTAAAGTCGTTCCCTGCCGTTCTTGCTAAATTTGATTCGGTACCTTTACTTGAGAAGTCGTTTTAGGTTAATAAACCACACGGTGTGGCACGATATAAAGTACAAAACGGCTTTCTTTGAACTGCCGAAACAACTTAGTGCCAAAACGTCTATACCCCGTATTTTCACAGTGCATAGGTTCTGTGTTAAATCTAATGTTTGTAATGCATCAGATATGTTTGTCTGTCAATGTGAAGGATTTCCACGGCTTAAATTATCAAAATTTATCGTTTTCAATAGCTTACTAAAGAAGAAATAGCATGTCATTTTTTTCTCTCAGTTACGGCACATATAACGAAAAGAAACTTAGGATTTCTTATGGACTTTTACGTCATCATTTCTCTTTGTAGGTGAGAGAGAAAAAATCTACCCTTCCTGAGATCATGATATGTTTATTGACACGCTAAAGAGTATTGCACTTCTAGCATGCATGTTACGGTAGTATGAGTTTAATTTTAAATTCAATATTCAAAACACGAAAAATAGTAAATATGAATTTTTTTTAAGAATAATGGTCGCTCCCCTTCCAATACGTACAATGTACATATCCGTATGCGTAGACATTGTGCGAATACCGTTTATTGGAAGTTTCCATATAACTTACTATCAGATCGGTATCAAAATAAACGATGAACTTATTAGCATTAGGTATTTTCCGTAAGTCGGAAATAGCCTATTAGTATTCCAGTCATGTTTCGCTTTTATCTGTGAATGGTCGTCAAGTAAAGATAAATTTCACAGCATTGAAATAATACTCTTGAAGGCATAAAATAAATCAATATTTGCTATCTTACCTGATATGTCAATGTGTACATTATGAATAATAGCCCTGCGTTGTATTAGTAAGACAAGTTATTCGACATTATTCTGCCCTGACGTCGATGAACGTCAGAACTTCCCAATTTAAGCTGCAGGAAAAAGTGATCGTCACACCGATCGGCATTTAACGGGATTTTTTTCATCTATATACTGCATATGGATTAAAAGGTCTGTTCTTAATCTACACAATGGTATTAATAGATAATCACAATTCAATGAAATGATGGACTCAGATATCACTACACCCGTTAAATCAGTGAACCGGTAGATTGTATGTACTAAAAATAATTTTGTATTCAATATGGAAAAAAAAAAACTGTTGTAAGTACAATTTAATAAGAAATTTATTTAATTGAAAATGACGGAAGAAGGCTGATAGCCTCTATGTCCATATCATAAGATATATTATACAGATTATATAATAAAAATGGTCAAGTACTCTACTTAAAGCAAACGAGACTTTGGTTAATTTTTTCCTGAGTTCTGAGTTACATATATAGAGTTAACCTTATTCGTTGTTTGTTGAATTCAATTTTCAAATCAAGCTTACAAACCCCATGGTATTGTAGGACAAACATTGGTTGGAGGTGAGCGTTTGGGTCAAACTTTATTCACCAGTAATTACAAAGTGGCAGTCTTATAACAACATGCTTTCAATTTTACATTTATTACATCCCTCTGGCTTTCTAGAAGACTGTGCTGGTAATTGTTGCAATTGGTATGCGCAGTGATCGTTTTAATTTTGTAAGATAAAGCCCCCCCCCGTTCCTCATAATTTTACGACAGAGATCTTTGAATCCTGAAAGGTTAGTAGCTCTCCGAATTTACCACTAGTATGGTACGTTCTTATTAAAATTATTTGAAATTCTCTAACATTTATGAGTACTGGGCTATTCTAAATGTGGTCTTCTACTCTAAGGCAAATTTAAGTTAGTAAGTATTATGTTTAACTGGCATTTATTGTACAACAACTTATTTACATTGTATTAGTTTTCAACGTACTAATTAATAATATCAATGCCTGTGCACCTAAAAAGCACATGTGCACTTTAAGATGATATTGCTTACAGGATTCTTAAAAATCTGTATTGGTAAATAGTACCACAAAATAGCAAAATTTGAAACATATCAAGATGAACGAATATACGTACCCGGCCTTCTACTATACCTTTCGGCCGGGTACGAATTGGTCCCTATGTGTCGTAGTGGAGCAGCGCCTCCGAAAATCACTCGGGCACAATTTTCTATACTTTTTTGTAGGTTTCCGATTAATTTATGCGTATACAAGCATTTACATAATGTTGTTATCCTAAACAAAACATAACTACCATTCTTTATATCTACCGTACCGCTCACAAGACGTCAAATTCATAATTTGAAGACTTCCGGTATAAATTCTCTTCAGAAAGGCTTTCATATTTATATGTAAAAATAATGTCTAGCTGAGAATTTGATATTTTATACGGTTCAGTTTTATTGTCTAGTAGGTGAGCGATATAAAACAAATCAGATAAAATGCATGCAAACGTTATAATAATGGTTTGCATAACCATTACTATTGCTCCATTAGCAGTAATATGCACCAATTGTAGCTCTAAAGACGACATCATTATCTGTCTAAAAGTCTTTTGAGCTACAATATTGCAGCTACAAAAAGAAATCTAAATGCGGTACATAACATTACTTGCTCGCAAGCCCATAATCCTAAAATTCCATTTTTACAAGTAAATGACACTACGAGTGCCTTAAAATACTGTTAAAACCTCGATTCGTCCAAGAAAGTTAATGATCATCTGATAATCCCAAGTACTGAATTGGGTTTATTTATTGAATATTGAAGTTCATGTCCACCTTTACTCCTATATCTTTCTCCTAAGCGAATTTTTCCACTACCACTTCTCCAGTGTGGCTTGCGAGATGCTAATTTCTTTCATTATTCGGTGATTCCTTTACCTGCAGAACCTTACATTTATTAGGATGAAACTTCAGAAGCCAATCATCGGACCACTTTTGGGAGAATTTTCAAATTTGTTTGTAAAATTTTTCTTATCCTCATTGTTATTGATCTTGCGGTATAATTTCCTATCGTCGGTGAATAGAAGGCACGACGACGTTGTGTTCTCAGGCACATCAATGATATAAAGAACAAAAAGTATAGGTCCTAAAACGCTACCCTTGAGGAATTCCGCTTAAGGCATTATGAGATTTCGACGTATATCTATTTACCACCACTTTTGATGTCTGTCACACAAAAAGTTTTCAATCCATTTAAGCGTTTTCGTGCCGAATCCGTATTTATAAAACTTGTGTATTAGACGACGATGGCGAACTTTGTCAAAAAACTTTCATAAAAATCCATACAAATAACATCAATTTCTCCTCCCGTATCCAACATAGTGTCCACTCATCTATAACTGTTAACATTTTTGAAGTGTTTGTTGACCTTCCGTGGAGAAATCCAAATTGATTATTGGTGAATAAATTGTTCAATTGCATGGGTTTAATTATGTATCACGTATAAGCCTTTCCATTGTTTTAACGATGATACTAGTAAGACTCACTGGTCGGTAATTTCAAGGATCGGTCTTCGAACTTTTTTTTTGTAAATAGCAGTAATGTTTTCGTCTTTCAATGATTGGGGTAATTTGCTTCTAGAGCATGATTTATTGAAGATTATAGAAATTGGTAACACATAACATCATCTTTCGGTGCTTTCGGGTGTATCCCATCGGCCCGGATGATTTTGTTATCAACTAAGTTAAAAAGCAGTTTCTTAATTACATATTCAGTGATAATTGTGTCTTGGAATGAGTGACCAATATATCTAGCTTTAAGCTCAGGCAGCTGATCCGATGGTTCTTTGGTAAATACACTCGTAAAGAAATTATCTGAGTCACTTATGGTCACTCTGTAGGATTTCCGTTCAATCCTTTAAGGTCCTAAATTCCTTATGTCACTCTCACTTTTCTTTTAGAATATATATTTTTCTAGAATAGTTTAGGCTGGTGCTTCGCACGTGAGTGCAATTTCTTCCTTTTCCATTTTCTTTTTCCTCTCCATACCCTATGTTTCTTATTTATTCAATTTCTAAGGTCTTTGGGTTTTTTTTGGTGTTTCGACGCTTTGGATTAATTTTTTGAAATATGTTTATAGAGAGGAAAAAAAATCAAATCATTTTGTAATCAAAATTTATTCTAGATTCCTATGATAGCTTAGGGAGTGAGGAAATGTGTACTGTAACTGATTCACAGGCCCCTGTGGTATACTGCACAGCCAAGCAAGCGCAGCATGCCCGAACATACTCCGATCATAAAAAGTTCCAATGATAAAAACATTAAGAATTCCTATGTTAAAAAATATCAAATGCAGGCAAACCAATGCTAACTATTTTCTCTTATTCTATTGTCTTCGCAAATGGCTTGTGTGAGTTATATCAAAAGGAAATATCGGTAGATCATAATTGAATAACAAATACAGGTTTTGTCATTTAAAACGATTTTTGTATTAGGACCTACCAACGTTAACCAGCTTCGAATTCCGCTGGTACATATAATAGGGAGCATATCTACCGATTTCTAATTATGCAAATACGGTAGCTGAGAACGGACACAAAATAAAACAAATGACAATAAAGGAATATCTCATAAAAAGCATTTCTGGCAGACGGTGTGGTGAACAGGGCCACTCTCTAGCGAGCTCCCACACAGGATAGAAAAGGGAATGGAAATTACATATATAAGATGTACCAAACCCATTTGACACTACATAGAATATAGAATAATAAATCATTATTTTTTATTCTTATCTAACTACACATGTGTAGATGCCTTTTACACATTTCTCAAATAAAATAATAAACAAACGGTTTGTAAAAATACCTATTCCTCTGATACTATCTACTTAAATACGTTGAATGTGAAAATGTTTGGTTACTTTATCATCATTTACTCCACAATTTACAATTCAACGTTTAAACTTTAGTAGCAACCTAAATCGAATCCGATGTAAAATGTAGATCGAGATATTGTTGAGCACGGAGTATCGCATGTTTGCTAGTTTTCATTTATTTATTCATCTTTTTATATTCGTGTTGTTCTAGTTTAACAGAAAAAAATCAATGTAAATGATACTTTGAAGTTGATTAAAATCAATCTGTAATTATGAACATGGATTTATAAATATATATAAATTTTGTACTTACGGCTTCATCTTCAGAGTTCCCATTCAGCTTGGATCAGTGCTCAAGGCTTGGATGAAAACGATTTTCGCGGCAACTCGTGACGTTCAATCGCAGTCTCACGATAAACTTCGACAATCAACGTTCATTTCCGGAAAAAAACTAGCAGTTAAATAAAAATCCTCACATAAAGTTTTGCAGGAAGTATTGACAATTAAGCGGAACGAGTTCTAATCTTAAACGGGAACTCAAAAATAGGAGTTGATTGCAAAATAATTTAATAGGTAATATTGTTATTTGTACATGAAGAAGACAGCAGACAATATTTATAATATAACCTAGTTCCGAGTTCCGTTTTACTTAAACGGAACTCGGAAAAAGGAGTTGATCGAAAACTAAATTAAAGTGGATTGACACATATCAATCCATTTAAAAAAAGCCAACAGGCAACATTTCTAATATGTCTTAGGCATTATAGAATGATTTTATCAAAAAACGATAGAGAATTTCCTTGAACGGAACTCGGAACTGGCCGTTTTACTTCAACGAAACTCGGAAATGAAAGTTGACCGAAAACTAAATTAAAGTGGATTTACCAATATTAATCCATTAAAAAGCCAACAGGCAACATTTCTCATATGTGCAAAGCACATTGACAACTTTTATCTAAAATGATAGAGAATTTCCTTAAACGAAACTCGGAACTGAGTTTTACTGAGTTTTACTTAAACGGAACTGGGAAATGGGAGTTGATCGAAAACTAAATTAAAGTGGATTTACCAATATTAATCCATTAAAAAAGCCAACAGGCAACATTTCTCATATGTGCTTAGGCAATGACAATGATTTTATCTAAAAATGATAGAGAATTTCCTTAAACGGAACTCGGAACTGGTTCCGAGTTCCGTTTTTACTTAAACGGAACTGGGAAATGGGAGTTGATCGAAAACTAAATTAAAGTGGATTTACCAATATTAATCCATTAAAAAAGCCAACAGGCAACATTTCTCATATGTGCAAAGGCACATTGACAACTTTTATTCCCATAAAATGATAGAAAATTTCCTTAAACGGAACTCGGAACTGGTTCCGAGTTCCGTTTTACTTAAACGGAACTGGGAAATGGGAGTTGACCGAAAACTAAATTAAAGTGGATTTACCAATATTAATCCATTTAAAAAGCAAATCAGGCAACATTTCTCATATGTCTTAGGCATATAGAATGATTTTACCAAAAATAATAGAGAATTTCCTTAAAACGGGAACTCGGAACTGGTTCCGAGTTCCGTTTTACTTAAACGGAACTGGGAAATGGGAGTTGATCGAAAACTAAATTAAAGTGGATTTACCAATATTAATCCATTTAAAAAAAGCCAACAGGCAACATTTCTCATATGTGCAAAAGCACATTGACAACTTTTATCTAAAATGATAGAGAATTTCCTTAAACGGAACTCGGAACTGGTTCCGAGATTCCGTTTTACTTAAACGGAACTGGGAAATGGGAGTTGATCGAAAACTGAATTAAAGTGGATTTACCAATATTAATCCATTAAAAAAGCCAACAGGCAACATTTCTCATATGTGCAAAGCACATTTGAAAACTTTTATCTAAAAATGATAGGGAATTTCCTTACCAACGGAAATGGTTTTTCCGAGAGTTCCCGATTTTTTTTACTTAAACGGAACTGGGAAAAAAAATGGGGAAAGAAACGAAGAAAAATGGGGAGTAGTTGAGAGTTTAGGTTTGTTGTCGAAGGGTTTTGACCGAAAAAACAAAATTAAGGTGGAGTTTATCCAATATTAATCCATTTAAAAGCTAATTCAGGCAACATTTCTCATAGGGTCTTAGGCATTATAGGAAATGATTTTACCATAAAATATATAGAAAATTTCCTTTTTAAACGGAACTCGGAAAACTGGGTTTCGAGTTCCGATTTTACTTAAACGGAACTGTGGAAAATGGGAGTTGTTGGACCGGAACACTAAATTATAAGTTGGATTTACCATCAATATTAATCCAGTTTAAAAAAAGCAATAAATCAGGCAACATTTTCTCATAGTGTCTTAGGCATTATAGAATGATTTACCAAAAAAATAATAGAAAATTTCCTTAAACGGAAACTCGGAAAATGGTTCCGAGTTCCGTTTTACTTAAACGGAACTGGGAAATGGGAGTTGATCGAAAACGAAAAACGAAATTAAAGTGGATTTATCCAATATTAATCGATTAAAAAAGCCCACAACAGGGGCAACATTTCTCATATGTGCCCCCCCCGTATATGCATATTTATCTAACCTTTTTATCTAAATATGATAGGGATGAATTTCCTTTTTAAACGCGAACTCGGAACTGTGTTTCCGAGTTCCGTTTTACTTAAAACGGGAACTGGGAAATGAGGAGTTGATCGATAAAAACTAATTTAAAAGTTGGATAGATTTTTTACAATATTAATCCATTATTTTTTAAAAATAAGCACCCAACAGGCGGCAACATTTCTCATATGTCCTTTGGCAAAGCACTATATAGAATAGACTTTTAATCCAAAAAATAATATATAGAAATTTACCCTTAAACGGGAACTCGGAAACTGGTTTCCGAGTTCCGTTTTTACTTAAACGGGAAACTGGGAAATGGGTAGTTAGCTTAGTTGACCCCGGGGAAAACTGAAAACCCTAAAATTAAAGTGGATTTTACCAATATTAATCCATTATTTTTGCATTATAAGCAAAAAACAAAGAGGCATAACATTTCTCATATTGTACTTGAAGGCATTAGGGCATATAGAATACTAGAATGATTTTATCTAAAAATTGATAGAAGAATTTTCCTTTAAAACGGAACTCGGATACTAACTGGTTCTTTGGTTCTTTCGCCGAGTTCCGTTTTACTTTAAACGGAACTGGGGGAAAAATGGGAGTTGATCGAGAAAACTAAATTAAATTAAGTGGATTTACATATATTAATATTACCATTCGATTATAAAAAAAGCCAAACAGGCAACATTTCTCATATGTGCAAAGCACCATTGACAGAAACTTATTATCTAAAATGATACGAGAAATTTCCTTAAACAGGAAATCGGGGAAGGGAACTGGTCCGAGTTCCGTTTTTTACTTTAAACGGAACTGGGAAATCGGGAGTTCGAGTTGATCGAAGAAATACTGAATTAAAGTGGATTGTTTACCAATATATTAATCCATATATTAAAAAAAGACAAATCAATTTAAAAAGGCAACAAATTTCTCATATGTCCTTAGGCATCACATATAGAATGATTTTACCAATAAAATGATAGAGATATTTCCTTTTAAACGGAACTCCGGCGGCGGAACGGAACTGTTTTTCCGAGTTCCGTTTTACTTAAACGGAACTGGGGGGAAAAATGGGAAGGGGGAGGAGGTTTTGGAGTAGTAGAGTTGATCGAAAAAAAACTAAATTAAAGTGGACTGGTTATTGGATTTACCAATATTAATCCATTTAAAAAAGCCAACAGACAGGCAACATTTTCTCATATTGTCCCTTACAGGATTTATAGAAATGATTTTATCAAAAAAACTAATAGATAGAAAATTTCCTTTTTAACGGAACTCGAGAACATGGTTCCGACAGTTCCGTTTTACTTAAACAGGAACTGGGAAATGGGCAGAGTTGATCGAAAACTGAATTTTTTTAAAGTGGATTTATTCATCTAGGATATTAACCAATATAATCCATTTAAAAAAAGAAGCCAACAGGCAAACATTTATTCATATGTGTAAAAGCACATTGAACAACCTTTTATCTAAAATGATTAGAAAATTTCCTTTAAACGGAACTCGGAATGGTTCCGAGTTTCGTTGTCGAGTTCCGTTTTACTTTAAACGGAAACTGGAAAAATAGTGAGAGTTGACCGACGAAAACTGAATTAAAGTGGGAGGATTATTGGTTTGGATTACACATAGTTAAATTTAACAAATAATTTACCATCCATTTTTTTTTTTTTTTTTTTTTAAAAAGCACAATCATAGGCAACATTTACTCATATGTCTTACGGCATTCATAGACAATATTTTATATAAAATGATAGAGATCAAAATTTCCTTTTATAAACGGAACTCGCGAAAATGGTTCCTCGAATTCCGTTTTTACTTTAAACGGTACTGGGGGGGAATAAGGAAAAAAAGAAATGGGACAAAGTAGTTGAAGTTAGGGTTTACAAAGGTTATAGTTGTTGTAGTTGATCGAAAACTAAATAACTAATATGTGGATTTACCAATATTCGATCCATTTAAAAAAATCCAAAGAGGCAAACTTTGCTCATATGTCACTTAAGTCACATTGACAACTTTCATCGTTAATATGATAGAGATTTTCCTGTATAACGGAAACTCGGAAAAATGGTTTTACGAGTTTCGTTTTACGTTAAACGGAAAAACGGGGGACAAAATGGGAAGTTGATCGAAAATCTGAATTAAAGTGGGATAATTATTTACCAATGAATTCAATCCACAATATTAAAAAGCCAACCCGGCAACACATTTCTCATATGTGCAAAAGCACTTAGGAACAACTTTTATTCCTTAATAGATATGGAATTACCTTAGCAACGGAACTCGGAACTGGTTCCGAGTTCCGTTTTACTTAATCGGAACTGGGAAATGGGACGTGACCGAAAACTGATATTAAAAGTGGATATTTGTTGCCTTATTTAGATCGGGTATTTTTGGTATTTCCGTCACTATTTAACAGATGAAAAGAGACAATCAGGGCCCACCATTTTCTCATTTGTCTTAGTCATTATAGATTGATTTTTATCTAAATAGATATAGAAAACCATTTCCTTTAACGGAAACTCGGAAACAACTAGGTTCCCGAGTTCCGTTCATAACAATTAACGGAACTGGGAAAATGGGTGTAGTGTGTTGATCGAAAACTGAATAAAAAGTGGGAGTTTATTCAATATTTCATCGATGAACAAAAGCCAAGAGGCAACCAATGCTCATATGTGCTTCAGGCATAATTGACAACTATCATAATAAAATCTCAAGATTACACGAGACTTACCTTAAAACCGGAACTCGGAACCTGGTTCTCGAGCAGCTTCCGTGTTTACCCAACTACCCTTAACGAGAACTGGGAAGGAGGAAAATAGGAGTTGACCGAACTCACTAAATAATTAAAGTTGATTTACCAATTTTAATCTGATGAAAATGCACAAAGAGCGCAAACATTTGCTCATATGACATAGTCCAAATAGAATAGATTTCACCAAAAATAGATAGAAAAATTTCCTTTAAACGGCACTCGGAAACTGGGTTTCCGAGTTCCGTTTTAACTTAAACGGAACTGGGAAATATGACGTTGATCGAAGTTATCGAAAACTACCATAATTAAAAAGTGGGATTTCACCAACTTTTAGATCCATTATAAAAAGAACAAACAGGCTAACATATCTCATAATGTGTAAAGCACCAGAAGACATGATTTGATCTATTAATGATTGTGAGGAAAATTTCCTTATAAACGGAACTCGGGAACTGTTGTTCCGAGTTTCCGTTTTTTTCTTCAAACGGAAGGAAACTGGTAAATAGGAGTCTGACCGGAAAACTGACATTTAATGTGGATTTCATCACTATTAACCGATGAAAAAAGACAAGAGGCAACATTTCTCCATATGCTTAGGCATATAGAATGATTTATCTAATTAGCGATAGAAAATTACCTTAAACGTAACTCGGTAACCAGGTTCCGAGTTCCGTTTTACCTTAAACGGAACGGGAAATAGGAGTTGAATCGAAAACTGAATTAAAGTGGATTTCAACACTAGTAACCGAATGACAAAAGATAAGAGGCAACATTGACTCCATATGTCCTTAGTCATATAGAATGATTCATATAAATGAGATAAGAAATTAACCTTAAACGGAACTCGGAACTTGGTTCCGATTCCGTTTAACTTAAACGAACTGGTGAAATATGAGTTGATCGAAATCTGAATTAAAGTGGATTCATCACTAGTAACCGATGAAAAAAGACAAGAGCAACATTGCTCGATATGTCTTAAGTCATATAGAATATTTCATATAAAATAGATAAGAAAATTTCCTTAAACGGAACTCGGAACTGGTTCCGAGTTCCGTTTTACTTAAACGGAACTGGGAAATGGAGGAGTTGATCGAAAACTAAATTAAAGTGGATTTCAATCACTAGTAACCCATGAAAAAAAGACAACAGGCAACATTTCTCATATGTCTTAGGCATATTGAATGATTTTATATAAAATGATAGAAAATTTCCTTAAACGGAACTCGGAACTGGTTCCGAGTTCCGTTTTACTTAAACGGAACTGGGAAATGGGAGTTGATCGAAAACTAAATTAAAGTGGATTTACCCACTAGTAACCCATGAAAAAAGACAACAGGCAACATTTATTCATATGTCTTAGGCATATAGAATGATTTTATCTAAAATGATAGAAAAATTTCCTTAAACGGAACTCGGAACTGGTTCCGAGTTCCGTTTTACTTAAACGGAACTGGGAAATGAGGAGTTGATCGAAAACTAAATTAAAGTGGACTAAAAAAGCAATCAGGCAAAGTGGATTTGCCTTACTAGTAACCCATGAAAAATGATAGAAAAAAACGGAACTCGGCAACATTTCCTCATATATAATTCTCTTAGGATTATCATATTGAATTAGGCATATAGAATGATTTTATCTAAAAGATAGAAAATTTCCTTAAACGGAACTCGGAACTGGTTCCGAGTTCCGTTTTACTTAAACGGAACTGGGAAATGGGAGTTGATCGAAAACTGAATTAAAGTGGATTTCACCACTAGTAACCCATTAAAAAAGACAACAGGCAACATTTCTCATATGTCTTAGGCATATGAAATGATTTTATCTAAAATGATAGAAAATTTCCTTAAACGGAACTCGGAACTGGTTCCGAGTTCCGTTTTACTTAAACGGAACTGGGAAAAACGGAAATACTTAGAATTCATTTGATTCACACAATAGTAATCCATGAAAAAAGACAACAGGCAACATTTCTCATATGTCTTAGGCATATTGAATGATTTTATGTAAATAGATAGAAAATTTCCTTAAACGGAACTCGGAACTGGTTCCGAGTTCCGTTTTACTTAAACGGAACTGGGAAATAGGAGTTGATCGAAAACTAAATTAAAGTGGATTTACCATCACTAAAACCCATGAAAAAAGACAACAGGCAACATTTTCATATGTCTTAGGCATATAGAATGATTTTATCTAAAAATGATAGAAAATTTCCTTAAACGGAACTCGGAACTGGTTCCGAGTTCCGTTTTACTTAAACGGAACTGGGAAATGGGAGTTGATCGAAAACTAAATTAAAGTGGATTTACCAACTAGTAACCCATGAAAAATGACACAACAGGCAACATTTCTCATATGTCTTAGGCATATTGAATGATTTTATCTAAAATGATAGAAAATTTCCTTAAACGGAACTCGGAACTGGTTCCGAGTTCCGTTTTACTTAAACGGAACTGGGAAAAAATGGGAATCGATCATGGGAGTTCGTAACCGATTTAAAACCCATGAAAAAAGACAACAGGCAAACATTTCTCATATGTCTTAGGCATATGAATGATTTTATCTAAAAATGATAGAAAATTTCCTTAAACGGAACTCGGAACTGGTTCCGAGTTCCGTTTTACTTAAACGGAACTGGGAAATGGGAAGTTGATCGAAAACTAAATTAAAGTGGATTTACCACTATTAACCCATGAAAAAAGACAACAGGCAACATTTCTCATATGTCTTAGGCATATATAGAATGATTTTATCTAAAATGATAGAAAATTTCCTTAAACGGAACTCGGAACTGGTTCCGAGTTCCGTTTTACTTAAACGGAACTGGGAAATGGGAGTTGATCGAAAACTAAATTAAAGTGGATTTCCACTAGTAACCCATGAAAAAAAGACAACAGGCAACATTTCTCATATGTCTTAGGCATTGAATGATTTTATCTAAAATGATAGAAAATTTCCTTAAACGGAACTCGGAACTGGTTCCGAGTTCCGTTTTACTTAAACGGAACTCGGAAATGGAAGTCGATCGAAAACTAAATTAAAGTGGATTTACCACTAGTAATCCATGAAAAAAGACAACAGGCAACATTTCTCATATGTCTTAGGCATATAGAATGATTTTATCTAAAATGATAGAAAATTTCCTTAAACGGAACTCGGAACTGGTTCCGAGTTCCGTTTTACTTAAACGGAACTCGGAAATGGAAGTCGATCGAAAACTAAATTAAAGTGGATTTACCAATATAAATCCATTAAAAAAGACAACAGGCAACATTTCTAATTTGTGGTCAGACCGAGTATCTTTTACCTGACGTTGCAACAGCTCAAAAATGAATAAAAAAAGATAAAGAGATAATGTGGATATTTATTTAATAAGACATAAAGATCAAGCACAAAGACTTAGATACATATTATTAACTCAAGATCTCTCATGTGTGATAAAGAGGTTACGATAAAGCAAAGACTTGTCTCCCTTCAACAACAAAAGAAGAAAAGAAGAGATTCTGTTCTTATTATTATTCAAATTACATTGCAATCTGATAGTATTATATATTTATCCAAGTAATTATTGTGTATCTTAGGGTAATATCTTATCATCCTAATTTCTCCTAATTCTCTAACTCCTAATGATTCTACTGCTAGTTTCTCCTAGATCCTCTACTCCTAAGATCCCAACTCCTCTACATCATAGCCATATTAAGTTCTAAATATCTGGACCACTGGTAACACCTGCTCTATCCCATTAGTCATTTCTGCTAAGCTCAGATCTGCTCTGTTATATATATGAATCTACTTGAATTGTCTGGACTGCTCCGCTCTGGTCACCAATAATCGCCATTTTACAAGGC